>NC_051218.1:46004199-46156699 GCF_015220715.1 Pygocentrus nattereri
TGGAACCAACACAGACAGACAGACAGACAGACAGACAGACAGACAGACAGACAGACAGACAGACATATCCAGTCACACCTAGGGGCAATTTACCCTGACCAAATGGCCTTTGGACTGTGGGAGGAAACCCACGCAGACACTGGGAGAACATGCAAACTCCACACAGAAAGGATGCTGGTCACCCGGCCGGGGAACCGAACCCAGCGCTACCCACCACGTCACCGTGCCGCCCGTGTTAAGCTCAGCAAAGAAAAAAAAACAGCAGAAAAATACTAATATTACCAATCTAATAAGTTAAGTGACCCTTTAACCCCACAAATGGGGAAATTCCACCTCCGCATTAAACACATTCATGAAGTGAAACACACACACACGCCCGGAGTGGCAGGCAGTCAATGGCACCTATGGGGGCAATTGGGGGTTAGGCATCTTGCTCAGGGACACCTCAGTCCTGGTCTGTTGGCTCTGGGGATTGAACCAGCAACCTTCCAGTCACAGAGCCAGTTCCCTAACCTCCAGCCCACGACTGCCCGATGTAATGTTCCAGCGTGTTCTCTGTAGAGGATGTATTTTCACTTAATCAACAAAAACGAATTTGACTGGGGTGCTTAAACACGGGCATCGCTCCAGCTATTGGTTCAAAACACATTTTAGATTTTCAACTGACTGGGGCACTAAAATGATTTAGACCCTTTATCTTCACTTGTTTATTTTTCTTAAAAACAAATGATTTAATATTCAGTTTCATCACCTCAAAACAATCATGGCACCACTGAAACTTTTGGTAGTGACTTCCTGTAATTTTAGCTAATATTTTGGTATAATTTTAGTTCATTTTAGCCAGTCGTGGTCTAATGAACGCCCAACTTTCAACATGTTTATTTCAGTAGTGATGATTCTTGATTTCCACCCTGATTTTCAGACGTTGGGACACGTTTACTTCAAAACAATGGGATCTAACTGTTCACCATGTGGCCATGAGGGACAGGGATGCAGCCCCACTTACACAATTTAAATTGTTCTTTTCAGCTTCACTTTGCTTTGATCCAATTCAATAAAATAGTCCATATATAGAACGAAACAACTGCATGTTTATAGCTCAGGGGTCCTAAACAACTGCATGTTTATAGCTCAGGGGTCCTAAACAACTGCATGTTTATAGCTCAGGGATCCTAAACAACTGCATGTTTATAGCTCAGGGGTCCTAAACAACTGCATGTTTATAGCTCAGGGGTCCTAAACAACTGCATGTTTATAGCTCAGGGATCCTAAACAACTGCATGTTTATAGCTCAGGGGTCCTAAACAACTGCATGTTTATAGCTCAGGGGTCCTAAACAACTGCATGTTTATAGCTCAGGGGTCCTAAACAACTGCATGTTTATAGCTCAGGGGTCCTAAACAACTGCATGTTTATAGCTCAGGGGTCCTAAACAACTGCACGTACCATTATAGCAACCAACAGCACTGACAGTAAACAAAAGAAAATGTAAGTACTCATTTTTCATAACCCAAATCATAGTCCAAAGAAATGATATCTGAAGGTAATGAACGTTTACACTGTTAATTGCACATTACACAGCAGCTGGAATGGGTGCCTGATTGAGTGAAAAAAAGTGGGGGGTGCAAAAAATGGTATTAAACATTATTAAATGACTAATCATTCGTACATATGTTTAATGATAGAGATGTAATAAGACCAGTGCTGCATTATATAGTTTTTAACATTGCTAAAGTGCTAAAGGCTTTATTTTAGCAAACTTAATAAAATAAGCCATTATTCCAATATAAATCAGTCAAAATCTCAACACGAGACATTGTGTCAAAATAATCAGTCAAAATTATGAGAAAAGACATTCGACATCAATCGAATCAAAATCAAAATAAAAATGGCTTTATTCTAGGAAATTCTAATAAGTTCATTCTAATACTACATTCTAGTACTTGCTCTGCTGCTCAGGTGCCTGCAGTAGCTAGAATGTACAGGTTCTTTGAGGAAAGCCTGACTGTGTTACTGCTCATATACAAGGAAGCTGTAAGTTTAGTTAGTGCCATGACCCAGTCGTATTCCCTGTGGACATTGTGCAGGCTGTAGTGGGACATGACATGAGCCATGAGTCTATATGATTGCAAAATCTATCCTTTGTACAACACTTGAAACGCCTGGCTTTGCATTCCATTGTATGAATATTTCATAATGAAGGGACCAACAGAAAATGGTCAATATTGACCGGGAATGAGATTTCCAGTCAAAACCGAGACTGTAAAGGGAAAAAGCACAACGTGGTGTAAATTGTGTAGCAACAGCAAAAAGACAGGAAAAAAAATAAACCACCCTGGATGACATCATGGAAGGACCTGCTCACCCTCCACATGCACGTCAGTTCACTGACACTGAAGTGACCAGGAAGAAAATACTGAGACTTGCTGGTCACCAGTTTCCTCGTTTGATAAGTTTTTCTGAAGGGCCTTAAATCTGAACTCTGACAAGGCACAGAGGCCAATTCACCATTTCACGGTTTATCGTTACCCTCCAGTGGTGCATGACCTCAAGATAAACTATATGGACAGAAGTAAGATAAGATAATCCTTTATTAGTCCCACAGCGGGGAAGTACTGGGACACCTACAGAATCCCATTCTAAATCCATGGGCATTAATATGGAGTTGGTCCCCCTTTGCAGCTCCAACAGCTTCCATTCTTCTGGGAAGCTTCTACAAGGTTTCGGAGAGTGTCTGATTTCTGTCCATTCATCCAGAAGAGCATTTGTGAGGTCAGACACTGACATTGGACGAGAGGGTCTGGCTCACAATCTCCGTTCTAGTTCCTGGGGGTGGGGTTGAGGTCAGTGAGGTTCTGTGAGGGTCAGTCAAGCTCTTTCACGCCAAACTTACCCAATCATGACGTTATGAAGCAGCAGTCATACTGGAACAGGAAAGGCTCTTCCCCAACCTGTTCCACAAAGATAGAAACATATGGCTGTCCAGAATGTCTTGGTGCTGAAGCGTCAAGATTCCCTTCACTGGAACTAATGGTTCTAGACCAACCCCTGAAAAACAGCCCCGTAGCATCATCCCTCCTCCTCCTCCTCCTCCTCCTCCTCCAAACTTTACAGCTGGCACAGTGCAGTCAGGCAGGTAACGTTGTCCTGGCATTTGCTGAACCCAGACCCGTCCATCAGACTGACCGATAGAGAAGCTGATTTGTCATTCCACAGAATGCATTTCCACTGCTCCAGAGTCCAGAGTGTTTTACATCACTCCTCCCGGCGCTTGGCATAGTGCATTTTGAAATTAGGCCTGTATGCAGCTGCTTTGCCATGGAAACCCATTTCATGAAGCTCCTAAAACAGTTATTTTGCTAATGTGGCTTCCAGAGATAATTTGGAAGTCTTTAGTAAAATTATTTAACAGAAAATAGGCACAAATGGAGAAACGTTGCTCTGAGGTGCATCCATTTCACAATAATTGCATTTACGGCATTTGGCAGACACTCTTATCCAGAGCAACTCACAATTTTACATTTTTTACACAGGCAGACTAAGCGCTCGGTGCAGGAAGACAGAACGACTCTCTTAATCAATCAAAGAGTTTATTAAGTCTTCTGCACAAAGAAAGAAGGGCACTCCTTCTTTTATACAAACACGTCCTGCCCTGTTGCGTACAAGCAAACAGGGTGGACCCAAATAAGTTGTCTAACAGTCATGAAATGCTAAGTTGACACTCACGGACCACCGGAACTGCCCAAAGGAGGGGGGCTTCTGCTCTGTGTACGAGAATCTTACCTACGAAAGAGAACAAATGGTTCTGGACAGAATGTTGTCCCGATAAGAGGAGCAAGTTGTTTGTGCAAAACTGCCAAGGACAGTAGCGATGCTTGCTGCAAAGTCTGCTTAGAGCAGAGTTAGAGCAGAGTTAACCCTTTCAGTAGTGTTGGGACTCAAGGCCCAAGGACTGCTATTGGTATAGTGTAGGGTGTTTACCCCAGGCAGGAATTGAACCCCAGTCTACAGCATAGAAGGCAGAGGTGTTACCCACTACACTATACCAATAATAGCACTTACAGTTGGAAGGGGCAGATCTAGCAAAACAAAATTTTGCAAAGTGACCTGTGGCAGAGGTGGCATCCTATAACAGTGCCATATTCAAAGTCACTGAGCTGATCAATTCGACCCATTCCACTGCCAGTGTTTGTCTATGGAGGTTGCATGTGCTTAATTTTATCCACCTGTTAATGGCTGTGGCTGAAACACCTGAACTCAATTAGGATGGGTGTCCCAATACTTATGCCTATATAGTGTAAACGTCAGTAGGCATCCAGTACAATGAGAAAAGTAATTTGTTTGGCTCCTGTGGATAGCACTATGCCTTTTCATTACTGTTGATGTCAGTAAGTACAGTGCAGTGTGCAGAGCCTGTAAAGCTAGTCTCTTAGAACTGTTGCAAACATTATTTGATTTCCAGTCAAAATGGCCATACAAGTTGAATTTCCACCACAAAACATAATATTTAACAGAAAACTGCAAAACCTCAGATCTGCTAATCATAGTGGCGAATTAAGCTCAGCTGGATTAGCTTTACTTGGGGAGGCGCTGTTATTGGAGTGATATCCGATGAGATCCTGTATTTTAATCCAGCTTTTTACAAGTCTGCTTGTCCCGGGATGGTCTGGGAGCAGACCCACGCGCAGAGAGGAAACCTCGTGAGGATGGAAACAGACTCATTCACTTTAATGGTGGTTTATAGTGTGATGTGGTTTAATGGAGAACGATTTGGGGACAGCGAGTGTGTTAAATCAAATAAATGACCAAACCAAAACACGTCTCTGAGGAGAGATGGGGAGCCGGCTGTGTTTCAGCCTTTTCTTTTCTCTCTTCTTTGTTTTGCTTCTTTTGCTTTTTTCCTTGTCTTAAATCAGAACAATGCTTTCCTTTTTCGCCTTTTCTTCTCGGTGCCCTGACCTAGAGCAGTGCTCTGTTTTCTCCTCCTTGTTTTCCTGTTTTTACAGTCTCTCTTTTATCTTACCATACCTGTCACTTCTCTTTAAAAGTGTGACAGGGTGATCTGTCCGCCACAGCCTTACATGCCGGTACCAACAGGTGCGCCTGGTTGGTGCTGATTACTGAGTCTCCTGGGGTAACAGTGCCTCTGCTGGCAGCCGGAAGCACAGGCTGACCATTTCCACTGCTGAGTAATAATTATCCTCTAGAATCTGCCAAACTCTGTTATAGTAGCCCAGTTTGGCTTAACATCACATTAAAGCCAGATAATAGATCAAATAAAGCCACCTCGATTTTTTTTTTAATCCTCAAGAAGAACTCTGAAATATCTTGAGTACTTTTGCTGCAAGGCGATGCATTTTCTGTCATGTTGTGCAGCATTTGGTAAGTTGAATGAACCTGCTTTACTAGTCTAATGCTAATCTATATGCCATTAAGCCACACAGTGTCTTATTACTTTTTGGAAGAGTGGCATCTGTCGCATAATGCTGACGTAAACATCCACGCAGTGATGTTTCAATCCAGGCTATTTGGGGTAATTTGGAGAAATCACACAGCTCCATGCACTAATCACATCCCCGGACCTCCTCTGGAAAACTAATCCAGCTCGAATAGTTCTTTATTCAGTATTCCGTGTGAACACTTTTCACCTTTATTACAGCTTCCGTTCTTTTCAGACTTGCTTTCAGCGTATCAAAGGAATCTGCAGAGGTGTTTTTCCATACCTCCAAAGTTCAGTCTTAGAAGTTGTTTGCACTCACAATCCAAATAATCTCAACAATAATCTCAATTACAAGTTTAGATTTACCAGTTAACCGAATCATACTTCACATCGCAGATGTCCAGTTCTGGTGTTCTAGTGAAGATGTTCTCTTTTGTCTGTTTCCTATTCACTCAGGAACCTCCTCCAACATTTGACAAACGTAGGAGGCGTTCCCGAGTGGCTGTTCTCCTCGCTACACGTTCTCTGGTTTCTCCTGAACCCGTGGTGCTCATTAAAGTCCGGAGTGGAGCGCTTTCCTCTCTAATAAGAGAGTAATAGTGAACTATTAGTGCTGGAAGCTGTTTATTTGGCTGTATCGGAGAAGTGAATGTGTAACTGCGGGTGGCTGAATAAATGAAACTAAATGAAGAATAACATCTGAATTTTTTGATGTACCCCAAAGTGACAAACCCATGGGGGAACGCATGCCACAGTCTGAGAACCACTGTTCTATGGCATTGCTGAAAGAACCCTTTACAGCACCTTTTTTAAGGGTGTTTGACAAAAGCTAGAAATCTATTTTATAGTGTACAAAAATAGCTTTTATTCAGATTCAATTACATTTCTTTTTTTTAATCAAACAAAAATGCCTGTGCATGTCTGTTTGGGTACAAAAGGTACACGAAAAAGAAGAAGAAGTGCAAGAAAAAGGTGTAAAACATAAGCTAAAGTGTCAAATAAATACAGTTGAATGTTTATAAAGGCAGTAAGATGTTTAATGTGTAGCTTCTACTGAGATTCCATTATATTCCTGTGGGCGACTAAAGCTGTCCGTGACGTTCACAGTGTTTGGGGCACACGTAAGCTCCTCTCTGCTCGTCTCGTCCCTTCCTCCTCTCCCCGTGAGGTTTCTCCTGGTCGTTGTTGCAGCGGTGCACCAGCACGGGGTCCTTCCCACCTGGAGCTTTCTTCAGGAGGAGCCTCTGCAGCAGCTGCTTATCTGAGCGCTCTTTCTGAAAGTCATCTTCGTACACCTTCAGCTGGGGGCATTGAACAAAGACCCTGTTAGCTACCCAGTGTGTTCTTAACATTTAAAGAACAAGTCGAGGTTCTTCTCTTATAAAGCTGTTTGGTTCTACTAAACACCCACCATCCACTTCATATCACCTGCCTTCTACTCCCACCCACTGGCCAAACCATGCATAGCAACATATGGGCTGCTGTCATTAACTGCACACCTACAAAGTGTATCTACAGCAGTGCTGCTGGAGTTTTTAAACAGCTCAGTGTCGCTGCTGGACTGAGAACAGTCCACCAACCAAAAATATCCAGCCAGCAGCGTCCTGTGGGCAGCGTCCTGTGGGCAGCGTACTGTGACCACTGATGGTCTAGAGGATGACCAACACAAACTGTGCAGCAGCAGATGAGCTGTCGTCTCTGACTTTACATCTACAAGGTAGGAGTGTCTAATAGAGTGGACAGTGAGTGGACGCAGTGTTTAAAAACTCCAGCAGCACTGCTGTGTCTGATCCCTTTGATAAAGTTGTGAGTGAGTGTATCTTTGTCCAACCACAGCAGCTGATACTATCCAAGAGTCAACATCTCTAAATCACCTGCTCTTGCAACAGCACCATCTGCTGGCGCATCTCTCCCTCTCGCCGCCGTAGCCTCTTGTTCTCCTGGAGCATGCGTTCATGGTCCTTGTGCTCTGTCTTGTAGTCAGCCTCGTAGATTTTAGTCTGGAAGTAAGAAAGAAATTGCAGCAGTTTTATTGTTTCAGGCTTAGACAGCGCTCACACAAGTCCTGCTCTCACTCTGACACACGGCATTGCATCATGGAAGCATTGAGATGGACGCTGTATAGTCTACAATGTCTATTGACCTCCACTAATCTGGATCCCAGCCAGATTACAGCTTTCATTTATTTAAATTAAAATTAAAGTATTCACTGTGTCCACTCTTTTCCTAAACCACGCTTCCATTCTTTTCAGAACACCTGCTTTCAGTTTTTCACAGAAATCTGCTGGGATGTTTTTCACGCCTCCAGCCTTCGGTGATAGAAGTTGGTTACAATCCCAAACACATTCAGCGACGTTAACGTCTAGGATCTCTGGGGTGGACAGTCTTGCAGCTTTGCTTGATTTTCAAATGTCCTTCTTTCTTGTCCTCTTAACACTGCAGCCTATTATCGTCTCAGAGATGAAATCGTTAAGTACTGTTCATCTGATGGCGGCACGTCTGGTGGTCTAGCAAGTCTCGCATGGTTGTCTTTGAGTTTTATGCTCCTCAAGCAAGTATATCTAATCTAAATCTAATCTAATATCTAATCTCCACAGAAATGCCTGAAAAATGCTGTTTTCCCTGGAACTTAAATCCATGAAAGATGGTTTTCTTTTCTGAAACATAAGTTTGAAGTATAATATGTTGTTATTATAGTAAATATTGCAGTTCATAAAAAAGACGCCCATGGACATGGAGCATGAAAATGACTGTGGCTGCCAATCAAAGATGCTGTTCTTATTATAATCAGTCTCCCTATTTTATCTAATAACTTGTTCTTCACAAAAAAAAAAGAATGATCAAAATAAAGAGCTTGCAAGGTGTATTTTATTTAATAATTTATAATAGTACAATATGTAAGTTATAGTTGAAAAACCTGTTAATACTTATTAATATGACAAGTGCTTCCAAACTGGTCAAACTGGTACTGTAGGTTTGGACCAGGGGTCCAGGAGGGCCGGTGTCCGGCGCAGTTTGGTGATTTTCCTGCTCAATCACACCTGCTTACGCTTGTCTGTTAATTGACAGGTTTAACGGGTGTGTTTGGGTAGGAAAACCTGAAAACTGTGATGAACTCTGGCCCGGAGTTGTGACCCCCTGTTCTAGTATGTACAAATCAGATCATCCCATGTCCACTTGGTGGTGCTGTCTGTCCACTCAGCCACGAGCCGAGCATTTGCAGGGCATGGCTGGTTTTAAGAGAGAGAACCGGCACTTATCCTTGACACAATTCCATCTGTTTCTTATCACTGAAGCGTGACCCAGGGTGAAATGTCCTGCACAGCTTGACCCACAGACTTAATGCTACTCACTCACCTGACACCTCAAGGCCTCCAGCTGCTCTTTTAGGTCCTGCACCTCTTTGAAGGCACTGGTCTGTCTGCTGTGGTTTTCGGGGACCTCTCGGCCGGACCTGTTCCTCTGGCGGGACTCTGAAAGCGGGCCTGTGGAGGTGGGGAGCCCCGGGGTGGACACTAAGCCCGTGGGGGGCTTAGAGGTTCGCTCCAGGTGATGAGCCTCCGGAGGTGTGATAACTGCTGATGAATTCTGGAATGGAAAGATAATGGATAGGTGTGGAAATGATGATTATAATTGGAATAGATAAGAAAAAAGAAGACGAAATATAAAGAAAAGGAAAATGATGAGTCACACATTGTGCCGTGCTATAGCTGACGTTTGACTTTGCCTGCAAGTTTGTGAATGAAACCAGCAGCATGTCGCAGTGTCTGGTACTACAGTAGGTAGCAAAAGGACACAAATGTACACCGGTCAGGCAGAACATTCTGACCACCTCCTTGTTTCTACGCTCACTGTCCACTTTATCAGCTCCACTTACTGTATAGCTGCACTCTGTAGTTCTACAGCTACAGACTGTAGTCCATCTGTTTCTCTGATACTCTGTTACCCTGTTCTTCAGTGGTCAGGACCCCCATGGACCCTCACAGAGCAGGTACTGTTTGGGTGGTGGGTCATTCTCAGCACTGCAGTAACACTGACGTGGTGTGTTAGTGTGTGTTGTGCTGGTCTGAGTGGATCAGACACACCAGTGCTGCTGGAGTTTTTAAACACCTCAGTGTCACTGCTGGACTGAGAATCGTCCACCAACCAAAAATACCCAGCTGACAGCGTCCTGTGGGCAGCGTCCTGTGGGCAGCGTCCTGTGGGCAGCGTCCTGTGACCACTGATAAAGGCCTGTTATTTTAATTTTCTATTAATATTAGCTCATTTCCCCATGAGCTGCACTACAGTTCCCAGCGTGCACTGCAACAGAATGTATGCTCACATCCTCTCCTCAACAGCGATCTATGGGACAGCACCACAAAAATAAACAAACGAAAAAAGATGCCAGATGTCAGGGGCAGTAAAAAAGGCTGAGGTACAATACGGACATTTAAACAGGTTAAACACTTCTCTGCAGGTCATATAGTCTATTCATTTACATAAAACAATTCGTTTTTATTTTAAATGATTTTTAAATCATTCGAGTATTCAGTGCCTTTTTTCTGCCGTTGTAATTTTGGCATATTTTGAATGGCCAGTTGGTGTCATAGCAAAATGTGAATTAAAAATAAAATAAGAGCACAGCTGGCTCACAGATGTGTTGAGATTTTTAACATATTTTAGAGGTTGAGTTTGACGCCCCTGGTTTAGATTATAACTACGTGAACATGAGAAAAAGTATCTGCTGAAGTTTTTAGAAACATGGCCCTGGGGATCGAACCGGCAACCTTCAGGTCACAGGGCCAGTTCCCTAACCTCCAGCCCACGACTGCCCCCATCAAAACACGGTCAGATATAGTGAGTAAGTCAAGTGAAGCTTTACTGGCAGCCTGTATTTATCCATACAATAATATGACAATAATCATTTCTGTTATCGCTCCTATGGGGTTTGCCATGTTATATTAGCACTGAGCTTGATGTGGTGATGTCGCAGCTGCACATGTCCATTTGGAATTACTAACAGGGTCATTTGGAGCTTATAAGGGCTTACGGCATACATTCATTTAGTTTGCAAATTGCTGTTTTACAGAATCATCTAATAATGATTGGAACTTCTATCTTGTCAGGTTTGGTTCATACTGTAACTGGAAGAACAGGTGAATTACACTGTGGGTGTTCTGTTGGTTTGATGGCCTTTAGGTGATGGTACACATTCCTGCTGCAGCTGGGAAGAGGTTCTCAAATATGATGCAACAGGGGGTTCCATGTTTAGCCCCTCCATGCAATGTTACGACTGACCATCAGGGTCGTATATGATTGGGTTTTGTACATGTGTATGAATTACAGTCATAATCTAAAGACTTATTATTCAGTGACTAATATAAATAGAGCTACTACTATTGAACTAACATGTTTGTTATGCAGGGTTTAAAACTGGTTCCATCCTTAGTTGCACATATGGACATAAACAAACTACGGCTGTTACCTGCGTCCCCAAGGCCCAGTCTTTCAGCGTGTCGGTGCGGTGCAGACGGCTCTCCAGGAGGCGGATGTACTCTTGAAGATGCTGATTCTTCTTTAGCTCCTGCATCAAGGTGTGTTCATAATACTCACTTTTATTCTGCACAAGCACACAAACAGAAAAAGAGCACATCCATTAGTACAGCTGGGTACAGGCACTTTATACTCCCTGTAGACACGTCCACAGTTAGAGACAGTTAGAGACTGTAGCTCATCTGCTAATGCACAGGTTGTGTTCCACTCGCTCTTCATCAGCGGTCAGTTCCTAAGCACAGAGGTGGTCTTGGCTGGATATTTATGGTCTGTGGACTATACAGATGTACCAGCGCCACACACACTACCGTGTTTGCACCATGTCTTCAGTGGGAGTTTGAGTCTTCTAGGCGTTTAGAGAAAGCCTAAAGATTTCTGTCATCTTTAGTTCATCTTTATTCAATAGGATCATCATTCTTGGTGTAATTTAAACCCTGTTGTCGTTTGGAAAAAAAGGGTTAATATCTTGAAATGGCCAATGGAAAATTATTCAATCTGATATTTTTTAGGTATATTTACGTAGATACAGCCAAGCGAGCTCACCCATTGGTTAGACCTTCAGGAGTTGAACTGAAGGCCTATCATGTCAGATTAATCATACACACCAGCATAATCAAACAATCAATTTAGGGTCTGATAGTGGAATTGATCAGTTATGTTTTGATTTCCAATGGATGTAATTTCTTGAGAAAAGCATCACTTGAGGCAAACAATGTTCATGTGCACTGTTATAATCCTAGAATCCCATACGCTGTCAGAAATGAAGGTTCTGGTCAGGAACATTTTTCCTTCATCAGGGTCCAAACAGTGTAGATGTTCCCTCAAAGCTCCAGCAGTGGTTCTAAGGTCTGATTGTGGAGCTTAAATCAGTTCCTCCAGGTGAAAAGTTGGTATTTGTTCCTTTTCATAACCGAATGTTTTAAAACAGAGCAGTAGAGTAAAAGCCTGGAGGCGAGGCGAGGCGGGGCGGGGCGTGTGGAGTCAGTCCAGCTTAGAACAGATCATTGCAGTGGATTATGGTTCAGTTATGTTCCCTGACTGAAGGGACTGAGATGGACCATCGAGGGTCCCACCCCAGTGACAGGAGCGCACTGAACCAGTGACCCTTATTTCTGAGAGTGCAGGGACGCCAACAAGAACGAACATTATAGTAGAGATGCTTTTCTTCTTGGTTTTTAGAAATCTGCATTACTGCAGCACATAGTATCTGGTCAGCTGTGGTCCTGTGGTCAGTACTGACCCATGATGAATGTCGCTGAGGATGTCTAACACATTGCTCATGATCGATGCTGCGTTCCAGTCTGTAATTGTACACCTATATAGTGGACTTGTAAGGTAAATGGACCTTATAAAACAGGCAGTGAGTGGAAGTACAAGGTGGATGAATCTAATAAAGTGGACGGTGAGTGTAGAGGTGGCACGCAGAAGCCTGGGCACTGGAGCTCTTCTGAGTAGCTGCTGCTTTCCATTCCATTACATAAAAACAAATCACAAAGGCAGGAAGCCAACCAAATCGCACAACATGTACTGAAGGGAGCTCAGTGTTCACAACCCTGCGCAGCACCTGATTTCACTAATGGCTCTTTTCTCTAACAAAGCAGGATAGCTAATTACTGAAATCAAGTGCTGCTGTGCATGGCTGGAACAAATACCTGCAGACACTTCAACTGTTGAAGCCACTGAAATCCCCTCGATCTACTGATTACTGCACATCACAGTCCCTGTCGCTCTGCCAAGACCATAACACTTGGCCAGAACCTTTATAATAATTCACGTTTATCACCCAAGTAAATTTAATAAGCCTGATCGGTGGGTCAACAACTTGTGAAACACAACAAATCACTTTAGCTGCCCTCTAAACGAGCAAGCAAAGGCAGCCAACCAGTGACCGTGTGGCCCTATTTACATAGTGACCGAGCATGGACAAGCTAGCTGAGGTATGGCCAAAGGGTATGGGTCAAAAAACGGCCCGAAACGTCGCAACACGGCCTCATAAACCACAAACCGTTTTATATGTGGAGCATTTTAGTAAATAAGACTGCAGTCCGGTAATAAAATAAATAAATAAACACTATTCAGCATTCACACCATATTTACAAGGATTATGTTATGATCTTATTAAACGCAAGGAATTAATTAATTAATAAGCTAAATCTGAACACCATCATTCTCTGTAGGGCGCTTTATATTGGGAGGTGGGCGTCCCAAACCCTAGCCCCTCAATTTCAACTGTGAACTTACATTTTCTACAAGATCCTTTTGACTTATTTTAAAGTGACGTTGAAATGTTTCGATTTACTATGGACTATTTATTTTATTTTATTATTATCCTTATTTTGTTGTAAATAGTCTAGAGATTTAACTTTAATTTTTATTATTTATAATGTTGATAATGTTTATACTGTTTCCTGTTTCTATTACTGAGTGTCTTACTCCTGTTACTCTGCTGCTGCTGTAATACTGTGAATTTCCCTGCTGTGGGACTAATAAAGGATCATCTTATCTTATCTTATCTTTTAAATAATCATTTTAAATAATAATAATCATTTTAAATAATAATAATAAAAAGCAGTAAGATCACATCATTTTGCCTTAAATGTGTCCCAAAGTCTGAAAATCAGTGTGTGACCTTGAAAACTACCGAAACATTTTTTTTTTGCATTTTAGTGAGAAATATTATGATTTTATGTGTGTGCACCTGTTCACAGCTGTGTCTGCTAGACATGGACTGACGAGCATTTTCGCTCGTACCAAACGTTTCGGTAGTGACCGCTTCAGTACCGACAGCTGTTGTGATGGTCACGAAAAGGCCCGTTCAGTCAGGTGTTTTTATAAAATAAACATATTTCACATTAAGGAAAAAGATTTCAGTCTAAAATTGAATTCAGTTACAAATTTGAAATGAGTTTCAATTCTGATTTTGAACCTTTTCAGCATGAAGTCTCCAATCAGTACACTATGGTACCAGACCCGTGTTTCCCAGGCCTGGTTCTGGAGTCCCGCTGTCCCGCAGGCTTTAGTGTTTTCCCTGCTTAAACACGGCCACTTCAGCTCAGGAAGGCTTTGTTAATTAGCTGATTATTTAGAGCAGCTGTGTTAGAGCAGGGAAAACACAGACATATGCAGGGCAGTGGGCACTGAGTGGAGGCCAGTGGTGCCCTGCGTCTTCTGCCAGCTGGAACTGCTTTATTGTGTTAAAATGAACACAACTGAGAAGAATAACACGTTAAAAGGTTCTCGGTTTTTAAAGGCTGGTAGAATAATGTGATAAGGCGGAAAATAACTTGGTGTGACTGAGGCTTACAGATGGAGCTGCTGCCTCTTATAAAGTGAAAGTCAAAATTGTCTTTAAATGCGATGTTAAAATGTTTAAATCCAATGTTTTTATGACCTAATATCTGCTGATTCAGTATTTATGCTGTTGTAGGTTTTACTATAAACAGTCATTTTGCTATATTTCCCTGTACTTAGTAGAAGAGCAGAGAATCTTTTAATTAACGCATCCTTATATTAGAAGCCAATGGGCAGTTAATGAAAAATCTTCTCTGTTGTTTCTATTATAAGTGTGTTTTGATCCAAAGGTGTTCTTTTCTTTTTTATGAACCACACAATTGATCATATGCTACACTAAACAGGCTGAAAAAACACTGAAATGTTCCTTTAAGTGTTTATTTACATCAGTAGGGTCAGTGCATATGTATGTCCAATGTCCATCCAGTAAGAGGAGAGCTAAAGGACGTTCTTATTGGTCAGTAGGGAACTCTTAGGGCCTTCTAGGCCTTTGGAGACGACCTGAAATTTCGGTGAAAATACATTTCAGTCATTTTTAGCTCATTTTCATTTTAGAGGATCATCATCGTTGTTGTATTTAATCTCTGCAGTAATTGCAGTAATACTCTTATTTTATTGTTGATTGCTTGGAAACAAAAGGGTTGATTTCTTGAAATGCCCAATGGTAAATTGTCCTGTGAGGATTTCTTTTCTCTGTGGTTTCTAATTAGATTCAGTAGTATGCAAAAGTTCAGGTGCCTGTATCAAATTACAGTTTTGTTGATTTTCTAAATTAAAACAACAACAATTCATCTTTTACAATTAAAGCTAAATTAAAACAACAATTCATCTTCTACAATTAAAACTAAATTAAAACAACAATTCATCTTCTACAATGAACACAATTCTACACGTTTTATTTGCTGAATTTAAAATGTGGTGGGAATAAAAAATAATAAATGGCCAAATGCAAAAGTTATGGCACATGTAACATTTCATGTTTTTTTCAAATATGTTAAACTTAAGTAAACTTAAAGTTAAACTTGATCAAAGTAGCCACCAAAACTGAGAACCACCACAGAGAGACGCTGCGGTGTGTGCTGCAGTACCTGTTCATGCTCTACTTTGAGCAGGAGTCTGTTGTTCAGCTGCTTGAGGGCTGAGTTTTCCTGCTCTAGAGCAGCCACCCGCTGCTGTAGGCCTGCGCTGGTGCTGCGGTAGATGTGGTCCCAGTCCTCATTTAGTTTCATCAGCTGTGACACGTGCAGACACATAAAAACACACACAGACACACTGCAGTGAGTCGCTGGATCCAGGGGAGCGAGTGCAGCAATCTCATTCATACTCCCCTCCACACCCAAAGCCTTTTCCACATGTCCTCAGGCTTCTCATGTTCATCCCGGTGCCATAAAGTGGGAGCAGGATGGGAGGCAGGAGACAGTACATCAAAAAAGCTCATTTTATCACAGCTGAAAGCTCTTGGTGGCCTTTGGTAGCACATGGGGGATTCATCACTGTGTATACTCAGCGTTTCAGCATTTCACATTAGTTTGCAGAGGATGCTTTTAACATCTGAATGAAGAGAAGCTGGCTTGCATAGCAAATGTTGACTTTGCATAATGGACAACATATGGCTTCTGTCAGAAGAAAATCTCGTATCTGCTTCAAACTTCACAGGAGAAGGAAAAAACCTCCTTCACTTTTAATATAAGTCAATGGAACCAGGCGTCTTTCCAAATAATTTTGGGGTATTTCTTTTGGACCATTCTTCATGAAATTTATACACAATGTACAGAACAACAGGCATTTTCAAATTATGTCAAAAACTGAAAAACGGAGATAAGAGGTTGTCTTCCGACAGCAACAATATGTAGCTTTAGATACTTTCCAATAATTGTAAAATAATTGAAATAATTAACCTAATTCATTAACAGACCTATGGCATTGTAGAAGTTGGGAATAACGTATTTTATCAAGAGAAGAATCACTATTTAAAAGCCGTTTCTGTCTGTTTTTACAATAAGAAGATGGCACTATAGGTCTGAGAAAATGTGTGTCTGCCAAGAAAATAGACAAAATAGAAGAACATTTGCGAAACAAAGGAGGTCGTATTCTCAGAACAATGGACTGACCACCCTAGAGTCCAGACCTAAATCTCATTAACTGAGTTTGGACCAAGTTGAGATTGAACTCTGGAGATGTGGAAAAATATCCCTGCAGATTTCTTTAAAAACTGAAAGCAAGTCCCCCCCAAAAAAAGGAAATCATACCAGTTTAAACAAATGTCCTTTAGCAAACAAACCAGCCTTTTCAGCTAATTAGGACATACAGACATATAATATTCATTTGAACAATATTTATAGATAAAGGTCATAACATTTATCTTAATGACATCTAAACCATATTCTTTATTTCTGTGAAATATACAGAAATGTAATGCCCTTATATGGAAAAGGTAAGTACACCCCTACACACACACACACACACATATATATATATATATATGGTTTGTTTGTTGTTATTGTAGATTGGGCTCATCATACCTAGATCAAAAGAGTTCTCTGAGAAGGTTGTAGATGCCTACGAGTCTAGGAAGAGATCTGAGATGTGTTTGTAAAATATCAGAAATCAAAACATGCCCAGTCTGGAAGACCAAACAGAGGAAGATGGTAAGATGTTAAAAAAGAAGTCTTTAAGAAATTTTATCACATGATCTGCAGGGAGCTCTTGCCTCTGTGAATGTCATTGTGTGTATCTACCTTTAAAATGTAATATATGGGAGGTTTGCCCGGAGGGAGGCTATGCTGTCTAAAAACAACTTCAGGGCAACACTGACATTAGCTAATAAATATCTAGACAAGGACCAGGACCTCCTGGAACAGTGTGCTACTGGCAGTAGGAAAGAGTCATTTGTACCAAAAGTTGGTTCTAAGGTCTGATTGTGGAGCTTAAATCAGTTCCTCCAGGTGAAAAGTTGGTATTTGTTCCTTTTCATAACCGAATGTTTTAAAACAGAGCAGTAGAGTAAAAGCCTGGAGGCGAGGCGAGGCGGGGTGTGTGGAGTCAGTCCAGCTTAGAACAGATCATTTCAGTGGATTATGGTTCAGTTATGTTCCCTGACTAAAGGGAATGAGATGGACCATTGAGGGTTCCACCCCAGTGACAGGAGGGGAACTGCCCCAGAGACGGTTTAGTACCTGTATTTCTGAGAGTGTTCCAACTGTTAATATGCTGGAAATGTTATGGTTAGAGTCTGCTTTGCCTCAGGGTCTAACTTACAATCATAGAATCGACTAATTCCCTTTCATACCAGAGAGAGCTTGACGAGTATATGAGGCCATCTTCCAAAAAAGTTGAAGCTGAAGAAGTAGATCTTCCAACAGGACAATGACACCAAACACATAAATAAATACACCAAGAGGGGGCTCAAAAGAAAGGAATGGAGGGTTGTGGAAGGTCCTACTGAAAGCTAGATGTCTGAAACTGATAGACAGGAAACACCTACATCAAGTTGTTTTTATCAGAAGGGACAGTACCAGATACTAAAGCAGGGATGTACTTGCTTTTTCAACAGAAATGATGTCTAGATGTGTAAAATACATGCAGGAACCACAAAGAGGGTGTTATTTGGGTGGTAGATCATTCACAGCACTGCAGTAACACTGACATGGTGGTGCTGTGTTAGTGTGTGTTGCATTTGCGCGAGTGGATCAGTCACCAGCAGTGCTTCTGGAGTTTTTTTAACACCTCAGTGTGTGGGCAGCATCCTGTGACCACTGATGAAGGACCAGAGAGGACCAACATCTCTACAGCAAGATACGAACTGTTGCTTCTGACTTTTCATCTACAAAGTGGACAAACAAGGTAGCTGTGTAGGAACACTCCAACGCACCACCACCACGTCAGCGTCACTGTTGAGAATGACCCATCTTCCAAATAATACCTGTTCTGTGGTGGTCCTGTGGGGGTCCCTACCACTGAAGAACAGGGCAAAAGGAGGCGACAGTCTGTAATTGTAGAATATGGTAAGTGAAGCTGATAAAAAGGACAAAGGGTGTAGAAACAAGGTAGGAGTACATAATGAAGTGACCGGTAGGTGGTAGGAGCTGAACGAAGCCTGCACTGACCTCCTTGTTGAGTCTGCGGAGCTCTGTGTTTTTGTTGAGAAGCTGAAGCTTCTCCTCGTCTGCAGAGGTGACGGACATGCTCTCTGTGATGAGGGTCAGCTGCTCCTCCCCCGACAGGAGCCTCTCACCCTGGGCCAAATCCTCCACCTGTCTGCAACACATGCACACATGCACAATTACAATCATCCTGGCCTTCATGATAGTTATTCCAGGAAGAAAACACTTCACAGGTTTTACTCTTCTGTTAGAGCACAGAACATTTTCAGGGTTGGGTTTTCTTAGAAGAAGCAAATCTTGACCAGGCACTTGGAAGAGAACCATATTTCCTGACTTCAGTTTAACTGCAGAAGCTATGATGGATGAAATGTCTCAAGAAAAGTGAAAGCAACCTTTAATATCATCTCAAATGAAAGGGTGAATGTATGTCATCATGGAGTGAAAGCAAAGAAAAGCTGAACAAAACAGAAACAAGTAGAACTGAACTCCAGATGCTGGAAAAATCTAAATGTAATATTAATAAAGAACATGTTCTCCATTACTCTCCAGATGTAAATCATGGTCTTTTCATTAATGAGGTCATTTCTCACTCCTGGACAGTTCTCACGCTCTCGTGGCATTTCTGAAACACTCTTACACAGAGTTTGACTAAGCTTTCCAATTTGTGTCCCGTGTGCAGAGACAGAGAACCGACAGCTTCCTCTGAGCGCGGCTTCAGGGTGGTGTCATACCAGGTTGTACAGAAATCAGAGGACAGTGAACAGAAAGAGGAACTGGGTTCCGCCCTGTGGTCCCAGGAGATTAAACAGTCTGTCATGCACCACTTCGGCCACCACCTCGCAAAGAGACGACAGCCTGGACTTTTTGTTTTCGCCCAAGCAAGTTTCCAGAGATGGAAAGGGACAATCGTGATGATTTTCCAAACAAACCCTTTTATTTCAGCTCATCTTCAAATCCAAAAAGCACTTGGCTGACAGTTTATTGAGATTTTGGTCTTTGCTCAGATTTAGACACTTAAGCTTCATTCATTATGGCATATTAGTGCATAATTTAAATTCTGTCATGTGAACATTATTATTAACTGCACTATTAGTTGTAATTCTGCACAATAAACACTTTGTTAAGGCTTTATGACATGTTATAAAATGTTGCCATCTAGATTATGCAAAAATTTCATTTCAAATGGACCAATAGAAATGCTCTAAAATTACTTGTAAATATATCTTCTTCCATTCAACAAGACATCTTTTCCTTTATAGCTACCTTTTTGAAGATAAAAGGTTTTACCCTAACGATGTTCATATTTTGAAATACAATTTTTTGACTTATTAAATTGTAATTAGCTCTTCTCTAACCCTGACACAACCTGGAACATATAGGAATCAAGGGCTGCCAATTAAGAATCAATAATATGTAAATATAAATGATAGTATTTGACTATTTGAACTGACCAAGAGTTTATTGTGCATTGTTACAGCTAATAATGCAGGTATTACTGATTTTCACATAACAGCAATCCAGTTATGTTCTAATAAAGGTTATAATCCAAACTCTTTCATATTAAGTCTAAAGCTGCTGCTCATCTGTTTTAGCTAACTAATTTACTAATGTGAGTTAATGCTCAAGGTAAACTAAAGCAATAAGCCTCGAGAAGGTGTGTGTTACGGTGACCTCATCACGAGGAAGTGTGTTCTTAGGCACAATGCGGAGCGCCTGGTACCCACTTCCCTACAATAACATAACAGTAACGCAAGGCCTCGAGTGGCTTGTTGCTTTTATAAAACAATGTACAACAATAGATGTGATAAAATACACAATTTTCAGAAAATAATTTATCATTATTAATAACAATCAACATAAACCTTTATTCAGCCAAGAACTGTAGTTCTTCATTCTTTGGCAACCAAGCAAGAACCACAGAATGACTTTCGGTCTCCCATCGTCGTCGTATATTGTAGTGATTTCATGAACTCAAACTTTTTGTTATATAGTAATGAACGTTTCATAAATAGGACATAATAGAATTAATAGTGATTAATGCAAAAAAGCTAGAATGCTTTATAAATTCCTTGTGGTCACCAAATTGTCGCTGTGAGTCTTATTTAGCACCGATCCAGCGGCGCCTCTTCTCACGCTGGGGCTGAATCTCAAACGGCTCCCTGCTCCCTACATAGTGCACTACATGGAGGTTAAATACTGGGTCCTGCAGCCCAACAGAGCAAAACACAGGTAACAAACAGTCATTTGGGATTCAAACACGTCCGCACTCAAACATACTCGGCTGCAGAAGCAAGAACTTCAAATGTTCCTTAGCTAGCAAGCGATTTAGGGAGTACAGAGCTGTTTGGGACTCTGTCTGGATTTCATGCGAGCTCTGACTGAAGCACAGACATATGACGTCTGTCAGATGAAGTACTGTAATTCAATGATGGAGTTATTTAGCCTGTCAGCTATCTTGTAGCCTGTTAGATAGCTGACCAGCATAGTTCTGGTTAAGAAAATAAGTTGCCAGCTCCTCAGTTTAAACAATAAATGGGTCCTAACTTCATCTGTACACTTAGTTGTCCATGTGAGCAGCAAGAGAGCAAGAGAGGCGGTCATGGGTGTGTGCTTATCATTTATTTTACTACAGCTTTGGACGCAGCTCAGATTTTAGGACCAGAACTATCAGTTTTACAATATTGAATTGGCTTAGATCACCAGTGTATCCACTGAAACCTTGAGCTCTAGACCACCCATTAATTTGGAGCTCCAGAATGGTAACTGCTGAATTGGCAATTGCTGTTCTCCTCCACGCATGTCGAGCTGTCCACTAACCTCACGTTAGCAGCGTTGTGAAAAATGTGATGATCCTCCATGTGTCGGAAAAAGGAAGTATGGGCTAGTCTTCAACTTCCACTTATGGCATTTGGCAGATGCTGTTACCCAGAGCGACTAACAATTTGATCATTTTACACAGGGAGGTGAAGGTGGTGTTAGGAGTCTTGCCCAAGGACTCTTATTGGTATAGTGTAGGGAGCTCACCCAGGCAGGGCTTGGAACCCCAGGCTACAGCGTAGAAGGCAGAGGTGTTACCCACTACACTAACCAACCACATAAAATAATAAACTTTGATAAAAACCCAAATGATTTTCTTCATGAATGTTTACTTGTGTTTATGCAAGGCTCCACTACAATGTTAGTTGTATTCTAACCTAAGTAAACCTCTCACACACACACACACACACACACACACACACCCCTCATCAGAAGTTTAGTTCAGTGAGGCTGTCATTCAACAGCCTACAAGAAAAGTCATGCGCTGCTGTTGTCATTCTGTCTTTGGCTGTGAGCGTCTGAGGCCGATTGTGGAGGTAACTGGACGACTTATTTAAAGCACCTTTTGAAATGTTGAATATTTGGTCTCACTCATCATAGAACAGCAGCTCTTCCAACGCTGAATAAAGCACATTATGCATGAATCATAAATTCTGGCCCGTAAAATTTTCATCGTAATGAGCCATTCATTAATTTTTGACTCTCTGCTGCTGGTGATGGTGTGGAAATAGTGTACTTTCATGCAAAGCTCAATGACTGGAGGTCACAAGGAATGATTTCATTGCAGCTCTGACAAAATATGGAAGTTGTAGTATTTCAGCAGTGCAGATGCACCCAACTGCCCCCCCCCCCCGCCCCTTCCCGTGTGTGTGTGTGTGTGTGTGTGTGTGTGTGTGTGTGTGTGTGTGTCTGAGCTGGAACATACCAATCAAATGCGCACACACACATTTTTGGAGTCATACATGTGTGTATATATATACGTGTATTCAGTACTGTGTATTCAGTCAGCCCACCCTACATTTATTTAATTTCTCGTTATGATGGCCATTAAGTTTTTCACAGCCGAAAAACATCTATTTCACTGAAAAATCAACTAAATATGATACCAATTTTAAAATATTTATCACAGCTTCCAATCTCTTTCAATATTTCAAACAAATCTGTGATATTTTTCTTCTGAAGTTGGTTGCATTTTTTACTTTTCATGATCCGAATAATCCCAAACATATTCACTGATGTTGAGCTCTGGACACTGGGGTGGTCAGTCCATTGTTCTCAGAACAGCAGCAGCTTCATTGTTTAATTTGCAAATGGTAGTTAAAAGTCCCCTTTTCTCTTTAGCTGTTCATCATTTTTTCCACATACTTTCCTTTGATGTTAAGGAAGTTGATTCTATTTAATCTCTTCAGAAATATTTCTGGGAAAATGATTTGATTGTGCTTAATGGCAATTTTGACTGGAGAAAATAAAGGAAGGGTCTCAGACTTTTGCACAGTGCTGTACATATTCATATTCATACATATATGTGTTAGTATGGTGGTTGGTTGGTGTAGTGGGTCACGCCTCTGCCTTCTACGCTGTAGACTGGGGTTCAATCCCCACCTGGGTAAACACCCTACACTATACCAATAAGAGTCCTTGGGCAAGACTCCTAACACCACCTTGGCCTGCCTGTCGCTCTGGATAAGAGCGTCAGCCAAATGCCGTAAATGTGGGTACATGTTTGTCTGCTTATAGACATACAGATGCATACACATGTTAAAGCCTGTAAAATAAACAGAATCTTCTAACCGAACGATAATCTCAAACTCACCGTTACTGGCGGTTATAAAGTAGAAACCATGTTAAGTTTCACTTTATTTCATTGCAAATTAGGAAGTTAATTATCTTCCACAGAAAATTCACAGGAAATATGCTGTTGCATAAACACTGGCAGTTCAAACGGTTGACAATAAAGTGAAGCTCGCGCCGTCCGTGTGGTCAGACAGACTGCGTGGGTCAGTCCGGCCTTCTGCATCACTCTCGGTTAGGTTCAGGTGGACTTGGTCAATTTTTGGTGCTTGTGCTGTTTAAATTAAAGGACGTTGAGTCTATTTGTGGTGTAATTATTCAAAGGAATATTCAAAAGGATTTTCAAAGCCTAAACCGCATCTGTCACTTATTATATTTTATTTTTAAAACATATAGATTTATAAAAATGACTTTTCTTAGCCAGGAGCATTTTGAACCTGTATCTCTCTGCTCAAGATCATTACTTACACACACACACACACACAGACACACACACACACACAGAGGAGGGGATTTCTTAGCTATGTGGGTGCTTGATGCCCACAGACCCTCATCACAAGGGAAAGAAGCTCATCATCACAACTCCTCCACACTCTTAAGAGTTGGTTCTTCAAGGGTTCTTTAGTAAAGGCAATGGTTCTTTACTGAATGACCACTCAAAGAATCATTGATTGCTTAAATGGTGAAACGGTTCTTCAGATTGACGGAGAATGTGTTGTGCAGGGTTCCTCAAAGCACTTGGAAATGGTTCTATTCACTTTCTCCATCAATTTGAGGAACCACTTCACCAATTTCAGCATGAAATTGCTCTTTAAGTGTTTATGGTTCTACGCCGAGCCTTTGTCTTTGCTGAAGTACCCTTGAAGAACCATCTTTTTAAAGAGTGAACTCTAAAGACAGAACAAATACATTCTAATCACTTAACATACGGTCCCTGCCTTATCCGACTAATGCTGTCCCCACCGAGTGGGATCAATAGGATGATTAGCAAACTACACACAGCGGCAGATAAGGAGCTAAAAAAGAGAAAATAAACACTAGAATACATTTAGTAAAGACGGACAAGGCTAGACTGAGCCAGCCAAGTAGTCAGAGCTGTGTGTAATAGCTTGTAAAGGGCTAAAATATGACCCTCAGTCCAGAAAGTTTGCAGTGCTTTTGGAAAAACGTCAAAGTGTCACATTTTGTAACTGTGGGCTGGAAGTGGGGTGGAATAATGTAACTCTGACTCATGAACTTCAGAGCTAAGAGAGGCTATCAAAATAATCTATTGCCCAATATTTTATACTTCCCTCCCCGTCTTTGGTGTTAGAAGAGTTATTAGGTAGAACGAAGATGATAGAACTCCATCAAAAAGCCGTAATTTCTGCTGGCTCAAAAGCCTCTGCAGGTGTTTGAGCTGGTTACTCCACAGGACTTTGACTTTATTTGTGGCATAATTATTCAAAAGGACGAGAGCTCAGGGTCATTTTCGAAGTCTTTGTTAGTGATGCCTTCACACCGACGCACTGGCAGTACAGCCTCACTATATTTCACTGTAAATTCTGAACGACGTGGTGTGACAGTGTTTCAAAAGCCCACATATACACAGGTTATCTTATGAAAATTCACACTAAATATGTCATCGTGTGAACCCCGACAATTCAAAACAGCTGTTGCAGAATACATTTACACTAATTACATAATAATTCCTTTACACTTTTAGATGTTTGTGCTGGCTACTCCAGAGGACATTCAGTCGAGTGTGTAATTTAAGGGGATAAAAACATTCAGGCTCATTTTCACAGCCTTTGTTAACAGTTCACTCACAGAAACACACCGGCAGTAATTGTTATAATATGAAAGTCAGGTTTAGCCACATGAAATTCATTTATTCGTCAATATGCTATGATTAAAAAATTCACACTTAACCCCTTAAAGGGCCAGGGAGCGCCTAGGCCCAAAGTTTTATTACAGACTTCTATAACCTAGGAATAAATCAACCGCGTTGCTTTGGACGTCCTGTAGTTACTGAATAATAACCCTTAATATGTAATAATTCTGGGATTTTTAAGGTTAATATGTCGTTGCATAAACTCAAGAACAACTGGCACTAATAAAGTAAAATGTTCTAAATACATTTGTACTAATTACTTGTTCAATAACTTTATACTTTCTGGTGTTTGGATTTCTGTGTGAACACACTGGCGGTAATAGTTATAAAATAAAAGTCTCATTATAAATGTAAATATTGTGGTGTAACCCGGTGTTTAATCACAAATGTATATTTTAATTTGACGTATTTTAGCTTTAGGTCCTGGCATCTGTATCGCACCTCACAGAGTATATATATTGTACATTAAACGAGGTTTCAGAGCAAACCATAAGCCATAAAGCTGCAAACCCCTGCTTACCCTGAGTCAATTGAAGTCCTCTGTTCGTTTGCGTCCTCGGGGAGGGAATGCTGCTTGGTTGAAGATTCCTCTTCTGACAGAGAAGATAATGAGCTCCCATCCATGGTCCGCTCCCTTACTCTGATTTATTCTGCCAATTAAAACTTGCGTCCACACAAGCGAGTATCCAAACGATGTCACCAGACGCGAGTCAGACAAATAAACAAAAAAGGCTGAATTTAAATTCACTCAGTATCTGAGCAGGAAGTCCAAAAATAAGCCTCTTACGCTCTCATGCAAAACATCACAAAATAGGAAGTAGCTCGAAAAGCAGCGTTCGGCAGCGCTCAGGGTCTCGGCCTTTACTGCCTCGTTATGTAACAAGGTAATCTTCCACAAACTGCTGTGGGAAAAGCCAGTGTTCTAGCAATGACTTTGTTTCTATTGATCTGTAATCCACAGTGAGGGCTTCACGCTCTTGATGTGACTGACAGTGTTTTGTTGTTATGGTTATTAAAGCGAGAGGAGAATGAGGAAGTGTGACATTAAGCGTCAGGGGAATTTCCTCTTCTCTACCATGTGCTTTCTGTGGGGTTTCTGTCTGTAGAGCCTGATCTCTCCAGCAAAACCACAAGCCTCTCGCTCTCAGAACGCGCCGGCGGACGTCACAGCGTTTTAACCTCCGGCCCATTTTCAAACACCAGAATGGAAAACTTTCACAGGGACTCTACATTCCCTGTCACTTGGTCATGGAAAGAGAGCTAGCCACTAGAGAGGAGATGGGGAGTCAGGTCATAAGGTCATGGTTTACAGTGCTGTGAGAAAATATTCACCCGATTTCTTCTATTTTTCCCAAGTTGTTCTGTTTAAATGTTTCAGATAATCCAACAGATTTTAATGTAAGATAAAGACAATACAAGTACACACAAAATGCAGCGTTTTAATGATCGTTCCATTTATTAAAGATAAATATTCAGTCCAAACCTGTATCACCCATGTGGGAAAGTGACTGGTTGTGCCACCCTTGGCAGCAACAACTGCAATCAGGTGTTTGCGATAACTTGTGCCTTTTAAATGGCGGTGGAGGGCATCTGGCCCAGTCTTTGTTGTAGAATGGCTTTATTTTGGCTACAGTGGGGAGTTTTCGAGCATGAGCTGACCGTTTAAGGCCTCACCACAGCATCTCGATGGGATTCGAGTCACGACTCGGCCGCTCGATAAACCTGAACATTTGAGCCATTCAGAGGTGGACTTGCTTGTGTGCTTTGGATCATTGTCTTGCTGCACAATCCAACTGCGCTCGAGCTTCAGGTAATGAACTGACGGCAGACGTTTTCCTTCATGATTTTCTGAAAAAGAGCGGAATTCATGTTTCCATCAGTTATGTTGAGTCATCCAAGGTCAAGGTCAAGAGGCTTTTATCGTCATTCCGTCTCTGTACCGGTACACAGTGGAGTGAAATTACGTTCCTCCAGGAACGACACGGAGCAACAAGGAACAAAAGTAGAAAGTGTGAACGTGCGGACAGAGTGTGCAAACAAAAAAGTTAAACTAGAAACAATAAATACGATAAATTAAACGGACATTAGACCCAGTAAACAGACAGGACAGCGCAGCACCGACACAGCACTCACTCTGGACATGAGGTCGTGGAATAAGGTGCAGAGATATTAACGATAGTCATGCAGTCAGACGACAGACATAAACACAGCAGTTACTGAGGTAGAAGCAGAATCCAGGTCCTGCAGAAGCAAAGCAGCCCCAGAAGCATCACACTACCACCACCATGTCTCGCTGTTGGCATGATGTTCTTATGGTGGAATGCAGTGTTAGCTTTATGGCAGATGTACCAGGACACATGTCTTCCAAAAAAGTTCTACGTTTGACCCATTAGTCCACAGAATACTATCACAAAAGACTTGGAGGTCATCTAGATGTTTTTGGCAATTGTGAGATGAGCCCTTGTGTTCTTTTTGGTCAGCAGTGGTTTGCACCTTGTGCATGCCATTTTTGGCGTGTCTTTCCTTTTGTGAAATCATGTATACTAACCTGAATTGAGGCAAGTGAGGTCTCCTGTTGTTTAGATCTTCGTCTGGATTATTTTGTGACCTCTGGATGAATTGTTGAGGTGCTCTTGGTGAAATTTTGGTAGGCTAGCCACTCCTGGGAAGGTTCTCCACTGCTCCAGTCTATCTCCTTTTGTGGATAGTGGCTCTCACTGTGGTTCTCTGGAGTCCCTGAGCCTGTCTTTGTACCCCTTTCCAGTCTCATAGATTTCAATGACTTTATTTCCCATTTGTCTTGAATCTCTTTAGAACGTGGCTTCATGTGCTGCTTTCTGAGACCTTGTAGCCTCTTTCACATCGCCAGGCTGAGGTTGTATTTAAGTGATCTTTAGATTCAACAGGTCTGGCAGTGATCCGGCTTGAATGTGGCTGGTGAAATGTGATCTCAACAGTCAATTAAGTTTGATTTACTGGTTGATTTTGTGGCTAAGGAGGCAATGTTTCTTCATCATTTAAAAACAGCATTTTCTGTTCACTAGGATTATTGTCTAATATTAAATGTAGATTATTGATCTGAAACAATTAAGTGGAATAAATGTGCAAAAAGGGAAGGGGCAGATACTTTTTCACAGCTTTGAAATGAAAAGAGGTGGTGGAACAGCTTGTGACTCCGACAAGAAAGATTAGTTACTCATTAGCCACTTAATATCAACACTGTTTAATGACACATGAATCCTTTAAGTCTTTCAGTTACTCTGTTTGAGGAACATGACTAAATGGATGAGGCTACTTAATAAAGAAATCCTGGATTACAGCGGGATTACTGTATATTGCATTGGCTTTGCAGTGCAATCTGTACATGTGATGCTTTTGAAACAAGACATACAGGACTGTGGAAAAATATCTTTCCCAGTTTCTTCAATACTTTTTCACACTGGTGATATGCACTCACCGGCCACTTTATCAGGTTCCATTGCTTGTTAACACAAATAGCTGATCAGCCAATCACACGGCCACAACTCAGTGCATTTAGGCGTGTAGAGGAGGTCAAGACGACTTGCTGAAGTGCAGACCGAGCATCAGAACGGGGAAGAAAGGGGATTTAAGGGGCTTTGAACGTGGCGTGGTTGTTGGTGCCAGACGGGCTGGTCTGAGTATTTCAGAAACTGCTGATCTGCTGGGATTTTCACACACAACCATCTCTAGGGTTTACAGAGAACGGTCCGAAAAAGAGGAAATATCCAGTGAGCGGTCAGCTGTGTGGACAGGTGTGTTGATGTGAGAGGTCAGAGGAGAACGGGCAGACTGGTTCCAGATGATAGAAAGACAGCAGGAACTCAAATAACCAACCAGAATCTCTGAGGAACGTTTCCAACACCTTGTTGAAAGTCTGACATGAAGAATAAAGACAGCTCTGAAGGCAAAAGGGGGTCCAGCCTTTCACTAGCAAGTTTTACCTAAAAAACTGGCCGGTGGAGTGCAGGTGTTTAATAAATCTTTGTCAATAAATTGTCATTTAAAAGCAGAATTTTGTGCTTACTTATGTTGTTTTCTTTTTTCTTTAACAAAAAAAAGAAGGATTCGGGTGGGGGCAAATACTTTTTCACAGCACTGTAAATCCAACACTGTGCTGCTTATGAAGTTCACATGAAGGTACAGCAGATTGCTCTTCAACACAAGGCTGCTTTTTCACAATCTCCTCCAGTTCCAAGTTTAGAGGGCGCACGCCGTACGCCTGACGAGGCCTGCCAATAAAATTAGATTTACCCTAGTAAGCCTTCAATCATAAAAGCAGCACATAACCCTGATCAATACCGTCTTCCCACTTTGGCCTGGAGCGTATGACAGGATATCAACTAGTGCCAAAAACATTTTGCTTGTAAGATAATAACTGTTTATTGGTAAAAAGACACCGAGACTGATTTTAGCGTTTACAGCGCTGGAAACTGCCAGCAGCTCTTAGATGGTGTAAATGTGCCATAATGAACCAACAGAAACGATTTCTTTAGACAACATTTAGATTACATTAACAAATGTTCCTCCTTCTCTTATAAAATCACCTTACAACATTTTCTTAGGACAGCAGTGATCAGCAATACATCACTGCTGTCGGAACAAAGCCTCATACCTCCAAAATGACGACTTTACAGGAGAAGGAAAAAACATACAATACTTTTAATGCAAGTCAATGGAGCCAGACGCTTTTCCAGGTCATTCTGGGCCACTTATTTTGGTCCATTCAGCATGAAATTTAAATACAATGTAAAGGGCAACGGGCGTTTTGAAACTGTGCCAAAAACTGAGAAACGGAGGTACGAGGTTTTGTTCCGACAGCAGAGATATAATATATAGCATATAAGTTGCAATGGCTTCACACTTGAATGCAACTCAGATCTACACTCCATCAGCTTCTCCTGCTGTTCATGCTCTGTTCACATCTCGATGTACATTAGTTTGTGAAAGTCTTAGACATCTAATCATAGTGTTTAAAAACACTCGTCTAGGCAGTAACTGTGTCTTTACCTTATCACCCTATAACATTATAGATGCAACACACATTCAACAAGAGCTTGTTTGAAGAAAACCGTTGGGTTCCAGATGTCTCCAGGATGGCCTCCAGCCATCAGAGGGATGTTAAATTACCAGCACACTATTTAACTTAATGAAATATTGATTAGCCAAACTAAGCAGTGGATGACAATACACGCATCACTGGGCTGCCTTACGGACTGGGCGTTAGGACTGGTTAAATGAACACTTTGATCTACATAAAATCACTGCTTATTGTATTAATACTGCTGTATTCTAATATTAGTGGTGCCTGAGCAAATAAATGCTTACTACTCAGATAAATAGCTTTTAAAACCTAATTTCTAAGGTGCCTAAAACTCTAGCACAGTGCTGTATGTTTGAATTGGAATGACACTGCCATTCCCAACATTTGGAATCTCATCTTATATTAAATATTGCTGTTATTTATTTATTAATTATGCAGTGTAACATCTACAGTAAAAACTTAAATAAAATGTTCTTATAGTTTCTAGTTGTTTCACATTATGAGGTATTTTAAGATATTTGATTGTATTTATATATATTTATTTATATAAATTGTTATATATTACAAATAAGTTGTATATATATATATATATATATATATATATATATATATATATATATATATATATATTGTACAAAATACATTTATACAATTTTTTTACAAATATACAAATACATAACAAATTAGGCTTTTATTAAAGAGATTAATAGGTTAAATATTACATAATATACTGAAATGATCTATTTCACTACAATTACTTGATATGTATATGAGAATGTATTACCATGTTACAAATGGAAAGCTCAGATATTAATTGATTATAACATCATTCTCAGTGTTATATATTGTAAATGATGTTATAATCCTGTACATAACACTATTGTTTACTGGTTACTGGTTACTGGTTACTGTTTACTGTTTACTGTTTACATCTGTTACTTAATTAACTTTTTGAACAGCTGCTCTACATATTTGCACATATGCTCATGTAACTTTAATTGTCTTTCAGCTTTGCACATAAAACAGTACTTTTTTACTATTTACTATATATCCTATATTTTCTATTTGTTTTCTATTTTCTTCTCGAGATTCAAAATTCACGAGTTTTAGTGTCATATGTAAAGCAGAGCAGGCGGTTTCTTACTTTGCTGTTCCTCCATTCACCAAATATAATCTCAAGAGAATAAAAAAGAAAATATAAAAATATCTCTAAAACCAGTACTAAAAAGTAAAAGTAAAAATGTGCAGATGTGCAAAGCTGAAAATCAAAGTTACACATATGTAGAGCAGCTGTTCATAAAGTGCATCAAGTAATAGACGTAAACAGTAAACAATATTGTTCTGTGCAGTAACAGGAGATTCTAAGATTATATTAAGATTAGATTTGGTGAATGAAGGAAGAGCAAAGTAAGAATTTCATTGTACAGTGTAACTGCCTGACAATAAAACTCCTGAATCTTGAATCTTATAATAGTTTTCTCAGTCATAATAGAATCAACAGCTCTGTTCATCATTCTGGACATAGCAAAAAGTTATCGTTCTTTTTTTTACAGCCTCAAATCAGTTGAAACCTATAACGTTAAAGACTACTAGCCTCATATTTAATTCATTGTGTACACGTATGTTCAACAAATCAGGTTAATGTTTCAGAAAACAGCTATTTTACACTTCAGAATGTAAGTCTACAACGTTTGCTGACTGTCAGCGCTACAAGAATTTTCACATTCTTTATATATTTTGGGAATAATTACAGTGTTTTAATTTCATTACAGCAAGATTAGTCCTGAAGCTTTTTAAATTGAAGTGCTGCTCGTTGTTTTGCTTTTAAAGCTTAGTCAACAATACAGATCCTGGCCATCTGATTAGCAACAGCAGTCAGACTGTGACTGAGGTGTGTTTCCAGTCCGGTGCTCAGGGTAGGGCTGGAAAAACATTGTCCTGCCCCGTTTCGTGCGGGTGAGTCACTGGCCACGCATCCACCATTCGTCATGCCCGAACGCCAGTCAGTGTATTGCTGTGTCTAGCATTAGGCCGAGGGAGGAGTGGAGGTGCAATGGCTTTATTGACCCAAGCCTCTGTCAAAGCCAAGGACAAATTACACGCTCCTACTCTATGGATTGATTTCTGTCCCGCAAAACACCAGATAGCCGGAGTGGGAAAAGTGTGGATGGGAGAAAAGGAAGTGCTGTTTACTGGTTAGCTGTGGTCCAGTGAACGCAGCCTTTACTCACAACCCCTTATTTTCACCGGAGTCAATAAGGCAGCTTTCGGTGATGGCACACACAGAACGCTGGTTCTTGATTAAGCTTCGAAACCCTTTAATTTTATGCCGGAAGAGGATTTGAACCGTTCCACTGACACTGACATCGGCAATTACAACGGGCTTAAGATGCTCCCATTAAGACAGCATGATTCTTATTTAGAGGCTTCATTGACATTCATGACTTTCATCTTGTTGAACCTAAACTCCTGAAAATAAAGGTACAGGAAAGGGTTCTTTGAAGTGATTTTCAATTGATATTTAATGTTTTTGCTTTGTTCAAGCATGAAGTGCAAATATTCAACACCTATTTGATTTGGTTGACCATAAGGTTGTCTACTCTCTCCATGCCCCTCACCAACCCCCCCAAATGAGCCCCCAGAGCTGTCACGACAAAAACGAACCAGTCAGATTTTAGAACTTAAACCCAAGGCATTAAATCAGATTCATTTGGTAATAAATACAAAATAATTACGTATAAGGTCATTTTTGTAGGAGATGGCTGGCCCAGACGGCTGAAGTAGATTTAGATTTATCATGCATTTCATTTCCAAACAAAACATTTGAGTGATGTTTTCCTGTCATTACTGAAACAAAGCTTTAGTCCGTAGGTGGAGCCTTATTTTAACCACACCTTTGCATTTTAGAGCAGAAAGTGAGGCTGCATCCCTGTCCCTCATGCCCACATGGTGAGCAGGTAAAGTGTGTCCCAAAGTCTGAAAATCAGTGCGTAACATTTAAGAATGGTCACTAACGAAACACATTTTTTTGGCAATTAAGTAACATTTTTGCATTTTAATAATAAATTACAATTTTTCTGTTCACAACTGTTCAAAGCTGTCATGAACATTTTTAAGTTAGAATCAAAATAACCTAAAATTGTCACTACCTCAACAGTCACTGCCAAAAAACGTGGTGATGTTTTGGAGCTGAATGAAATGAAATGAAATGCTCAGTCCTTCATTTCAACAAAATCTACCAAATTAAGGTATAGAATCGCTCAAAGCTAAAGGACTTCAGTCTAAAGTCTGGAATGCTTTTTGAGCTCTAACTTTAAACCAATTGGGTAAGACGATCTATTCGTGTGCCGGCGGTCTGTTTAAGAACCTGTTTTGATGTGGTTCTACTGCCCTGGAAACACATTCTACCGTACGACCTGACCAACACCTGGTCATGACTGCAGTGGGAACAAAACGACCAGAAGCCTAACTTCACTCAACGTAGCAGGATATGGAGTTAAGATATGGAGTTTTGCTCATGATAGTAAACTGTAGTAATTTTTAATCCTGTCTCTTTGTAATCTCAGCCCACGCTCGCTGAATCACACGGTGCACAAAGCCCACACAGACACCGCGCTCTGTGCTTCACGTCCTCTTCAAATGCGCCCTTCCCTCCCACGCAAAGCCACCCCCATCAGATGGTGCTTTCAGCGCGTCTTCGCTCAGGTGTTGCATGCTAAGCTAGGCAGGTGCTCTGTTGTCTATATCTCCCTTACTGAACACTGACAGAGCACCTGCATGTCTTCAACATGAGGGACTATGACTAATCTTCTGAGATCTTCTGATAACTAGCGGCTTAAATAGGATTTGGCCATTATTAACAGGAGTCCGTCCTGTTAGACTGAAAAAAATATTGAAGCCCAAAAGTTTAAACTTATGTATTTTAACTACATGTCAGTTTTCCATTCAATTTAAATACATAAATTGGGGCAGTCGTGGGCTGGAGGTTAAGGAACTGGCCCTGTGACCGGAAGGTTGGCGGTTCGATCCCCAGAGCTGACAGCCCATGACTGAGGTGTCCTTGAGCAAGACACCTAACCCCCAACTGCTCCCCGGGCGCAGTGGATAGGGCTGCCCACCGCTCTGGGCAAGTGTGCTCACTGCCCCCTAGTGTGTGTGTGCTCACTAGTGTGTATGTGGTGTTTCACTTCACAGATGGGTTAAATGCGGAGGTGGAATTTCCCTGGTTGTGGGATCAAAAAAGTACCACTTAATAAATCCATGGTATCATAATTTATGTTTCTCCATCATGTTAAATAAACCTGAATGAATTAAATGATGCTTAAATTTGAAGTGTTTGGATTTATGCAAATTACATAATCACATTAATGTATTTCTGAAGAGTCAGTAGTACCTTCCGTATCACAGCACAGGTACTCAGACTGTGTAAATGTGTTAAACGACAAAACATTGAACTCACAGACATTTACTGTCGTCCAAACTGTATGGAACAGTATTTGAGTCACATTACACCACATGTGTGAACTTTAAAGTCTAATGTGAAATAAATCAACAGAACTTTATAGATTTCAGCCCTGATCAAATTCCCTGCTTTGGAGTTTCTATTCACTCCCAACTGAACTGCTGATTAAAGCAGATGTTTATGTGCATGACGGTCCTATTGAGGTGCAGCTCTCATGCTGATACTGGTTCACAGTAAATCCCTGCCATCGTTTATTTAATCTACCCTTTCGTACTCGTTACCATGACAGCAGACCTAGCTAGGATGTCTAGAGGCTAGCTAGTTGGCTATTGCATGTGCGCTCTGCCTCCTAATAATCAAATCTAATCAAATTTATTTGTGGCACTTTTAAAAACGGATGTTGTCCCAAAGCAGCTTCACATAATTCCAGTAAAGACAGAGTTTTAACATGAATGTAAAACCCCCAGGTGGGCAAGCCAGGAGCGACAGTGGCAAGAAGAACCTCCCTCAGAGCTGAGGAAGAAACCTTGGGAGGAACCAGGCTCACCAGGGGGGATCCATCCTCCTCTGGTCAGACTACCTACAGAGTTATTATACTACTAATATTAATAGCAGTAATATTAGTAGTAGGAATAGCTGGGAGTCCATGAGAGCATCAAAGTAGTTTTCCCTTCTGTTAATAAGTTAATAAGATTTAGTGGAAAAATCTAATGCAATTCAGTCAAACCAGTTTTGGATTTATCCAAACTGAGTTGCTTCAGTGAATATAAATAAGTAAAGTGTATCACTGCTGTCGGAACAAAACCTCGTATCTCCAAATGAATAACTTTGCAGGAGAAGGAAAAAACCTACTTTACTTTTGATGTAAGTCAATGGAACCAGACGTCTTTCTTAGCCATTTTGGGCTGTTTGTATTGGTCCATTCATCATGAAATTTGCAGACAATGTAAAGAACCAAAGGCATTTTCAAATGATGTCAAAAATTGAAAACAACAAAAGTGGAGATACGAGGTTTTGTTCTGACAGCAGTGACATTTTTATGTTTTTTTTAAAATATGTTTTATGTAAAATGTTTGCTTAATGTTTATGATGGCCATAAATCAATTTTTCGAGTGTAACCTTAGGCTAGATGTACGGCTGTTGCAGTGTATACAGCATCAACTACGACCACAATGAAGATGTAATCTGCTCCGAGTGAAGGCGTTTACGATACCAGAGGCACAGGCACAGTTTCCTGATACTTGTACTTTTTACTTCAAGAAGCCAGTGTGAGCCTCAGCATTGACCAATTCAGCGTGATTTACTGAAAGTGGCATTTATAGAGGCTTCCTCACCTTCATTTCGCGGGTTATGTGGAGGAGCCTGTGTTATGTGCTGAGTCTGTGAGGGGGATTATTATCATGCTGCAGATGCTCTGCACTGACCATTAACTAAGCTTAAGGTAAGAGTCTACACTACATCATCAAGTTATAAACTTCAGCAAACCCTGATCTCTGAAAAGAGAGAGTCGCTGATGTTGTTTGTGGCAGTTGGGGAGATAATTTCCCACGAGAGTGGCCTAATGAGCTGGCTGAATAATGTGCATTAAAAACTGAGTGGTCTGCTTTTTTGGTTCTTATTAAACCACTACAGCCTGAAAAAGACAGTTCTCTGAGGATTCTTTAGAGAAGGCAGTGATTCTGTTTAGAACCATGAGTTCTCTATCGAACTCTTTACATGCTTAAACGGTTCACAGCGTAGTGAAGTGGTTCTATATAGCACCAAAAAAGGTTCTTCTGTTGCTGTAAGCCTGACAACGTAAGTAACAATAGCAGAATCCTTTTGGTCCTTTTTTCATACGCAACACATTCTCCATCAACCCGAAGAACCATTTAAACATGCAAATGCCTCTATATAGAGCTCATGCTTCTAAATCGAATCATTGTCTTTACTAAAGAACCCTTGAAGAACCATCACTTCTGAGCGTGTGCCTTTAAAAACCAAACTTAAGATCTGAAGGGAAGCCAAAAATCTAATTTACATAGTTTTTCTATTAAGCTAAACGCATTTAACCTCTTGGATATCGTCATTTTAAAGCATTCTGGCACATCAAGTTGAGGAAGCTCAAACATTTCTTCACACAGCTGATCTGCTTAATGCACCTGGATTTTACTATGATGACTAGATGACTCTAGCTAAGAACCTTAGAGCTGCACCTTTGCACCTGTCTAGCTGTCTAACAGTGTCTGCAGATTAATATCGCAGATCATCTCCGTCAGATCAGCGGAGGGTTTCTTGTTAGAGATGTTAGGTTAGGTGGAGTTTACAGTAGTTTCCAAAGCTGATGGCACTGCACACTTGGCAGTGAAGGGCACAGAGTCTTGCTGGATAATCTATAAGGTCTCTGTCTGTGTCTTAGACATAAGACGAGCTGCTCCAGGCCTTCAGTTATCACAGACAGGAACACCGTCTTCGTGCCATTATAGTTTACATCAGTTTGTTTGGCTAGTTTCAAGGCTTTAGTATGACTTTCATCTTTATCAGAAAAGAAACAGAAGATATTTGATGTGTCATGTTTGATTTGAAACTAACAAAGAAAAGAATATAAAAACAGCAAAGTAAGTAAATAATTTCATTACGTCAGAAGCAGGGAGGCTATTGTTTTTAATCCAGTTTTTCTTTTTAATCCCAGTGTTTTTCTTTTTGGTTTTTATTTACTTTCAGTTAGTCACAAAGGCGCTTTAATAGTTTTAGTTTTGTTTTCATGTTCTGACGCACAACAGATTTGGCCTAGTTTTTATAGACTTTTGGTTTTAGTTTTAGTTGTAAGTGTTACAATGATATATACAGTAGTACTGTGATTTTAGGTATTTGATAGGAGTGGGATGAAATTAAAAGAACAGTAGACTGAGCTTGGATCAGACCCATCTTTTCTTTACCCCGTGTGTGGTGTTGGTGTGTGTGTTACTCAGCGGTCTGCTGGGCCCACCGCATTACTGTTTTTAAATCAATACAGTCATAACAATTTATGTAAAAATACCAGATGTTTAAAATATCACAAGTGTTCAGCATAGGGTTCTACTTTAGCAGCTGTAGCCAGTCAGCAGCCTGTCATTCTCACACACACACACACACACACACACACACACACACACTAACAGCAGGCCGTGTAGGAGGAGAACAGAGTGAAGGACACAGCACCTCCACACTTTTACCCCCCGCGGGTTCAGCCCAGCACCACATGTGTAGTATAAATGTGTGGGGGGTGAACAGAGTGAAGCTCTGGAAATGAGTTATTTTATATGTTCTTCACCGAAAATGAGCAAAGGCCCAGAATCTGAGGATTGAAAATGAGTCCCACAGACCTGAACAGCACTCAAGGGTTAAACATGGCCAATTCCAGTGAATGAGTCCAGTTTCATGGGTAGTTTTTATTTTAGTAGTAAGTGAGTCTTCGTTATCTACACTCATCAAACTGATTTCTGCTGTTTCTTTATGACGTACATCTTTGCAGATAGCAACCCCTAATTCAGGAATTACTCAGAACACAGTGACTGGAAGACACAGAGTGACCCCGGACAAACATTATGACCCAACACACACTGACTCTGACACAGATAGAAAGACCCAGACATGCACACTTTTTCACCCACAAGACGCAGAGCAGTAGCAGAGCTGGGATTTCTCAGAAACATGCCATACAGTTTCTTTTCAAGCCCTTAAGATCCCTCTTTCATACTCAGCCTTATTATTCAGCAGCTACAGGGACTTCCATGCAAACTGACTGAGCTATTCTTAGATTAAAGCGGTGTGTGAGAAAGCTTTGGGCAGGTCGGTGGGTCCTGGACATTAGAGGGGTGAAGATATAGTTAAGAGCGAATGCAGAGGAGGGACTGCGCTGACACATAGGCTTAATTCTAATAACAGGGTTCATTATTGATGAACATGATCACTTTGTCTCTCTTACTCTTGTTGACGGTTTCTTGACTGGTTCAGATCCTGTCTTCTGCTTTTCTGTTATTGAATCACAGTTCTACCACATGCTGCTCTCAGATAGTGATGCAGGACCTCTGAGCAGCTCTGCTCTTACTCCGGTCCAGTTCTGAAACACGTAAGAGGATTTTAACATTTGAGTTGCTTGTGAACCAATAAGTGGATCTAACTGATAGCAAAAGATGAGATGAGTAATTTCTCGTCTGCTTATTTTGTGTCTTTGCTTGGTGAAAGATACCAGATCATATAAACCAATAATCAATACAGAACGGAGCACTGATGGCAAACATCAGTGGAAGAAAAGATGAGAACCTGAGTCGTTTCTGTTCTGTCGAATTTGTATGACATGTCATTTGTTTATGATTCATCAGTAAGTCTTAGCTGGACTGAATGGTTCTAGGAAGAAACTGTGACTGATGCAGAGCGTTTACAGTCAGAGGTGTTACTAACTCACGAGCAATCTGCTGCTGAGTAGTTTGAATGAGAAATTGTAGTTTACTTTTTTTTTTACATTCATTTTGGGGTAGCAGGTTGTCATCATAACTAATCTCAGGAAACAGACTCATTCAGCTCGGCTGTAGCGCGAAACGGCCAGGCAGGCGTTTTAACCAACGGCAATCGCACTGTACAGAACCTCGTCACTGGGCCGGGGCATCACTGCACACTAGCAACTCATATTACACTGCCACTTAGTTTATTTTCTTTATTTTATATCATATTACACTGCCACTTTGTTTATTTTCTTTATTTTATATCATATTACACTGCCACTTAGTTTATTTTCTTTATCTTATATCATATTACACTGCCACTTTGTTTGTTTTCTTTATTTTATATCATATTACACTGCCACTTAGTTTATTTTATTATTTTATATCATATTACACTGCCACTTTGTTTATTTTCTTTATTCTATATCATATTACACTGCCACTTAGTTTATTTTATTATTTTATATCATATTACACTGCCACTTTGTTTATTTTCTTTATTCTATATCATATTACACTGCCACTTTGTTTATTTTCTTTATTTTATATCATATTACACTGCCACTTAGTTTATTTTATTATTTTATATCATATTACACTGCCACTTTGTTTGTTTTCTTTATTTTATATCATATTATACTGCCACTTTGTTTATTTTCTTTATTCTATATCATATTACACTGCCACTTTGTTTATTTTCTTAATTTTATATCATATTACACTGCCACTTAGTTTATTTTCTTTATTTTATATCATATTACACTGCCACTTAGTTTATTTTCTTTATTTTATATCATATTCCACTGCCACTTTGTTTATTTTCTTTATTTTATATCATATTACACTGCCACTTTGTTTGTTTTCTTTATTTTATATCATATTACACTGCCACTTTGTTTATTTTCTTAATTTTATATCATATTACACTGCCACTTAGTTTATTTTCTTTATTTTATATCATATTACACTGCCACTTTGTTTGTTTTCTTTATTTTATATCATATTACACTGCCACTTTGTTTATTTTCTTAATTTTATATCATATTACACTGCCACTTTGTTTATTTTCTTAATTTTATATCATATTACACTGCCACTTAGTTTATTTTCTTTATTCTATATCATATTACACTGCCACTTTGTTTGTTTTCTTTATTTTATATCATATTATACTGCCACTTTGTTTATTTTCTTTATTCTATATCATATTACACTGCCACTTTGTTTATTTTCTTAATTTTATATCATATTACACTGCCACTTAGTTTATTTTCTTTATTTTATATCATATTACACTGCCACTTAGTTTATTTTCTTTATTTTATATCATATTCCACTGCCACTTTGTTTATTTTCTTTATTTTATATCATATTACACTGCCACTTAGTTTATTTTATTATTTTATATCATATTACACTGCCACTTTGTTTGTTTTCTTTATTTTATATCATATTATACTGCCACTTTGTTTATTTTCTTTATTCTATATCATATTACACTGCCACTTTGTTTATTTTCTTAATTTTATATCATATTACACTGCCACTTTGTTTATTTTCTTTATTCTATATCATATTACACTGCCACTTAGTTTATTTTCTTTATTTTATATCATATTACACTGCCACTTAGTTTATTTTCTTTATTTTATATCATATTACACTGCCACTTAGTTTATTTTCTTTATTTTATATCATATTACACTGCCACTTTGTTTATTTTCTTTATTCTATATCATATTACACTGCCACTTTGTTTATTTTCTTTATTCTATATCATATTACACTGCCACTTTGTTTGTTTTCTTTATTTTATATCATATTATACTGCCACTTTGTTTATTTTCTTTATTCTATATCATATTACACTGCCACTTAGTTTATTTTCTTTATTCTATATCATATTACACTGCCACTTTGTTTATTTTCTTAATTTTATATCATATTACACTGCCACTTAGTTTATTTTCTTTATTTTATATCATATTACACTGCCACTTAGTTTATTTTCTTTATTTTATATCATATTACACTGCCACTTTGTTTATTTTCTTTATTCTATATCATATTACACTGCCACTTAGTTTATTTTCTTTATTTTATATCATATTACACTGCCACTTTGTTTGTTTTCTTTATTTTATATCATATTACACTGCCACTTAGTTTATTTTCTTTATTCTATATCATATTACACTGCCACTTTGTTTATTTTCTTTATTCTATATCATATTCCACTGCCACTTAGTTTATTTTCTTTATCTTATATCATATTCCACTGCCACTTAGTTTATTTTCTTTATCTTATATCATATTACACTGCCACTTTACAGAACCACTATACAGAACCGTGAACACTCACAGAACCCTTTGCTTGATTAAATGGTTCTTTCCTTGGTGAAATGGTTCTTCAGAGGGACAGTATGTGTTGCATATGGCGTTACCTCACAGCAAGAAAGGCCTGGGAGTTTGCATGCTCTCCCGTGTCTGTGTGCAATGTGTGCAGCTTGTGTGCAGTTGCAGTCTTGGAAATCCTTTTCATGAACTTCCAATGTACAGTTCTTGTGCTTTTGTAGCTTCTAGAGGCAGTTTTGAACCCTGTAGTGAGTTTTGTGACCCTCGAGTTTTAAAGCCTGCTCTGTGAGTTAGTGTAGTCTACTGCTTCATAGTTTAACTGTTGTTGGTTCTAGACGCTTCCATTTCACAATAATAGCACTTTCAGTTGACTGGGGCAGATCTAGCAGGGCATAAATTTAATGAGCTGACTTTTGGCAAAGGTGGCATCCTAAAGATAACAGTGCCACGTTTAAAGTGACTGTGCTTTTCAGTACAACCCACTCTACTGCCAGTGTTTTTCTTTGGAGACTGCAAGGTAATGTGCTTGATTTTATACACCTCTTAACAGTGCGTGTGATTGAAACACCTTAGCTCAATAATTAGGATGGGTGTCCACAAACATTTGGCCATATAGTGAATATTGCCGCTGTCGGAAGAAAACCTCGTATCTCAATTTGTGTTGTTTTGCCAAAATGGCTTGGAAACAAGTCTGGTTCCGTTGACTTAAATGATTAAAAATAAAGTTGTTTTTTTCCTTCTTCTGTTACCGTTTTGGAGATATGAGGTTTTCAGCGATATTCACCTACCTGTACCATCTGCAACATGACTAAAATGTGTGTCCCTCAGGATGAAAGCATCTGCCAAATGCATAAATGTAAATTCCAAGCCCAGGTAAAACTCAGAACTACAAAACATTCACTGGAATGAGAAGGTTCACATGTCATATCAGAAAACACCCACTTGAGGCGATCAAAGGGGTGGCAGATGTAAGAATGCAAATATGCATTAGTATGTGAGAGACTACAGGGCAAGACGACAAGAGAGGAGATGAAAGAGCTGGAGTGGACAGAGGCTTTGAGGGACGGATAAAAGGCTTCTGTAAGAGCGGGAGAGATAATATGGACTGTATGTATAGGAGAGGTAATAGAACCGACAGCCTTTGAATTAAGAAGGTAGAAAGGGAACGTGGTTCCCGAGTCTGCTCTGTTTATCCTATGAAAGAAAGAGAGAAGCGGCGTTTAGCCTGTGCTGGGTCGTGACAGGAGGCCAGGATGGAGACAGACAGATGGAGGAGTGCATTGACTCAGACGAGGAGAGCAGTCAGTCATTTCTGCTATGAAACCGCCCCCAGCCTTTGCTGACATATACTGACACAGCACTCACCTTCTTCTCAGCGCTGTGTGAGATCCTGCTGTTGGATGGCATGCGGAAATGTTGGTGTGAGAGCTGTAGTGAACGAGAGTGCATGAGTGAACTGCAAACGTTTGCCTTTTTCTGAAAATCTACATTATCTATCCAGAATAAAAGATTCCTTGGAAATCTCTCTTTTGCCCTTGAGATAAGACAGATGACAAAGAGTCAGCAGTGCTGATGGTAATTAGCAGACCGTGGACCGATGGACACAACAGAAAGAACCTGGATTAGTCTCTTTCTGAGCCATTCATGAAAGGCTACGTTTCCAAATCAGTTTATCTGCGGCTTAATGGGACAATCAAGCGTGGCTGTTTGTGCCGTGGCAAAGCTGCCTCGAGGAAGCCGTCGTTCCAAAAACGGTACAATCAGAACAATCAGAAATATAGCAATCAGTCATAAAACTAATAAGCATAATTGTAATCATTTGTCATCTAAATGCTCTTCATGCTCCCCATGCGTCTCATACATAATCATTTCTCTAATATGAAGTGATATCTCTGTAAGACAATGGAAACGATTTGCATCTTCCCTCTCAGTGCATTTCATAGTTTCGGGTGCTTAGACATTCGAAAGAAGGCCATTGCTCAAAATCTGATGTGAACTATGAATGGAGTTGATCTTCTTTGTCACATACACATAATTATGTCTACATTTGGAAAATCTCGGAAATCTTTTTATTGAGAAATTGCCCCATATGCCCTCCATTACATTTGAAACAGAAACGACGTTCAGAGTTTCGAAAGGTTTGCCTATTTAAACAGGTTATATACTGTATTTGTGGGTATTTCTGCAACTATAGGCACTACTTGGTCCTGGGATATTTGTATTGTACATATATTCACATTTTTAGCATAAGGCAGAGAAAATATTTTGTTAGTATCGTTACACGTTTTTTTCACATACAGTATTGTTCTTAAATTTAATGCGCTAATGTCATTAATGAAGCATGATTTGATTAAAAGCAAATTACGAGTTTCATTTATGTCCCTCACCAGTGATTTCATTAAAAAATGACACCAGTTTAATTAAAGCCGCTTTACATGAATGCTAATTCAAGTCAAGTAAAATATCTGATCAAATGAACAAAATTGATGCCGGTAGTGAAGTTTGGTGGAGGAGGGATAATGGTCTGTGGCTGTTGGTGTTGGTGTTGGTGCCCCTTAGTTTCAGTAAATTGTGATGTTGATGCAACAACATACAAAGACAAGATAATAACATGCCTCCAACTTTGTGTCAGCAGTTTGACTGGTTTGGTGTGGAGGAACTCCAGTGGCACCTCACAGAGCCCTGACCTCAACAACACTGAACACCTGTGGGATGAATTGGAAGGTTGATTGTGAGCCAGGTCCTCTCGTCCAACATCAGTATCTGACCTCACTAATGCTCATTTGAGTGAATAGGCTCAAATTCCCACAGACACAATCCAAAATCTTGTGGAAAGCCTTTAGAGAAGAGTGGCGGCTGTTATAGCTACAAAGAGGTGGCCAAAACCATATTAACTCTATGGGTCTGAAGGCATTTTCTTAAGTTTTGCATATATGTTCTTAAATTGCCCTTTAAAGGCACTTGCATGACAAGATGACAGCAACTCAGCAACTCAGAGCGGGGTCAGAGGATGCTGAGGGGGATAGTGCGCAGAGGTCACCGACTTTCTGCAGAGTCCATCACTACAGACCTCCAAACTTCATGTGGCCTTCAGATCAGCTCAAGAACAGCGTAGAGAGCTTCATGGAATGGGTTTCAAGACATGGATGAGCCAGTTTGGTGTGGAAGAACTTGACTGGCCTGCACAGAGTCCTGACCTCAACCCCATAGAACACCTTTGGGATGAATTAGAGTGGAGACTGTGAGCCAGGCCTTCTCGTCCAACATCAGTGTCTCACCTCACAAATGTGCTTCTGGAAGAACGGTCAGAAATTCCCATAAACACTCCTAACCCTTGTGGAAAGCCTTCCCAGATGAGCTGAAGCTGTTATAGCTGCAAAGGGTGGGCCAACATCATATTAAACCCTATAGATTAAGAACGGGATGTCACTCAAGTTCATATGCATTTGAAGCCAGATGACCGAATACTTTTGGAAATATAGTGTAGCTTTACTCATGTTAACAAATTTGTGCTTGAAATGGGTTCACCAAAGTCTCAGGCTCCCAAAAGTACTTGCTGCAATCTTTTTACACACCACTGCAAATCTGTGTCCAAGACTGAACAAAAATGAATGCAACATATAAACAGACACACAAGTCCACCAGCTACACACAGTGCGAGGCAGCTGGCGTGTGTCTTAACTTGCGTTTATTGGCTCATAACTCTGGATGTGAGTCTAAAATAATCTTGCGATGTGATGGAGGAACTCTTTGAACCGTATCTCTGTGCTGTGTAATCGCAAAGATATTAATAGAAGTTAATTATTAGAAACATCTAATTTGACTTGCTGGCATTTGTTGACCCCAGAGGGTTGATACTCATAGTTTTGGAATGGGATGTCCAATAAGCTCATATTGGATGTAATGGTCAGGCGTCCTCATACTTTTGGCCACACAGAATACCCGATCTTGTATGTGATGCAGAGCTGATGTTGAAGTGCTCGAGCTCTATTTTCGGCTGGTTGGGATAGAAGGTTAATTGCAGGCTAGTGTTAAGCGTATGACACACGAGGGCACGGGCGAGTCAGTCAGGAGAACAGATGCACACACCGTGGGGTTCCTTCTCAAACGGGGCTTCACAGGAGGCTGGAGCTGGTGGTTTAAACGAATGAAAAGATGGAGCTGTGGGTGGCTGAAAAAGGTTATAAAATCGGATGGAGAGAGAGAGAGAGAGAGAGAGAGAGAGAGAGGGAGAGAGAGAGAGAGAGAGAGAGAGAGAGAGAGAGAGAGAGAGACCGAGAGCTTGAACAAATTATTCAAAATTGGTGGAGCGGCCAGCAAAAGTCCTCTCTTGCCTTTAGGCAGAAAAGCAATATCCGCCTTTGTGGCATTAATTACATTCACTATTTGTCACGCGAAGCCCCAGGGGGGAGGGTTATTAGATGCAGCCCAATTAGGCTCCCAGCATTGCTTAAGAAACCAGGACCATTATTGGCAAACAGCATCGGAACGCAGAGGAACGCGTTTCTTTAACCACCTGTTTCTACCAGTCCTTTGTTCATTCCTCTGCACTCTGGAGAGCTGAAGGGGAGAAGCTGTCTGGACAAAGAGTAATCTTCCTGAACCATGTCCTCCTGCTCTCTCTGTCGGGATTAGGCAGTGGCCTGCCAGGCTTCGGCTGGGGCTCGGAATTTGATTGTGCCCGTCGTGAATGGGGAAGAGAGAGCTGTAATCTCACACAGAGCAGAACTGTGGCATCTCTCTGGAGCAACACAGAGGAGACCTGCATTGTGTTATTTGCCAGAGGAGAGGAGCTGAATTGGACTCTGTCTGATGCCCTCCACCTTTGAACCTGCACCGCTCAGGAAGGTGGTCGGAATGGACCTGGGGCCCAAAGCACCATCTGTACCTCTGAAGCAGGGATGAGGTCTCAGTACAACCACAGATTCTCTTCCAAGATATCTTTCACCGAGTAATTCTCTCCTGCGACGCCACCGACAACATCTGTTTCACCTTTTATTGCGCTGTAACTGATGAGGAGGAGTTCACACTCAAGAGCCTCAGTGGTAATATTTCACTTTAATGGGGCTTTGAAAAACGCATCTTATATCAAACCTCTATCTGCGTTTGGAATGAATGCCTGACCTTGCTGGGCTTCATTGGTACAAGTATTAATTGCAGCATAAAAAAGAAAGTTTTGTCTTGCAGCCGTAGAAGAACATGCCTGCAGTGGAGATCCTCCATAACTTTGAGGCTTTATTAACCCTGTCAATCAAAAGGCTGTCAGAGTATAGCATTTGATTCAGGTCTTTCAAGAACAAGCACACTACGGAAGTGAAGAGTTAGGAGGCTGTTTTCAACAGAGAGTCCGTTCTCTTGCGCTTCCTCTATGCAGAACCAGTTTGCCTTGCCTTCCTATCAGCTGATTAAAAGCCTCGACTGAGCTGTCAAGCGTGTGGTAAGATAGCAGAGGGGCACCTCCCTCATGGAGATACATATCCAGAGTGTCCGAGTTGACCACGCCACGCTGAATATGCATTGTTTCCTGCCTCCTGTGCCTAATGATCTGAGCAATTCATATTTATCATGCCCTGAGCAATCGTTTATCATCTCCCTTGCTCTTTATTTCTGGAGATACATTCACTCTGAGGCAGAGGCTGGGAAACCTCAGAAACCTCAGAAAATAATAATAGGAATATGAATATTATTAATAATAGGAAATTAACTTTGCTAACTTGAATGTAACGTCTTCATAAGACATGCATGAATAATGAATAACATTTAAAAATCAATATGTGATTATCTATGAAACACATGCTCTACTTCAGATGTTGGCATGTATTATTATCTAAATGACATTATGTTGACATATGAGCCTTTAAACTTAGGTGACAGACAGTTGGTGCACTCATAACCTTGTTCTGCCAGTGTCACTAGAGGTCTAAGCCACATGCCAGTTATCTAAAGCATGTGGTGACACTTTTTTTGAAGACTGTATTTATAAATAGTTAGAAATTGACTTATAACCTGTTGTAATTTGGTAGCAGTGCTTTGTATGCATGCTTACAAACTCTAATAATGCCTCAAAAGGCTTTAATAAGTTATTGTAATTAATTCTCTGATGGCTTGATAAACATGTTGCGTCACTGTCCATTATAAATATTTTTACAAATAAAATGACCTGTTCATTATTATAAAGCACCTGTAATAATTAACTAAAAAAATCATGATTAACATAAAATAATCACTTCACTTAAAGCACTCAGTGATGTCATTTAAATGTTTATAATGTTTTAATAATTTCAATACAATATTATGTGTGTTTAATAACTACACACACCATTAATTTGAAAGGCCTTACAATGACTGATAGTAATGTCTTACTACATGTTTATAAGTCAGCAAAAAATTATATATGATTTATTATTAAAGCCCTATGAAGCATTATTAGGGTTTATAAATATGCTTACAAAGCATTGTTACCCTGAGTTATAATTGCATTTGCAAAGGCTTGCCAAGTTTTTTTTATGTGCTTAAAGTAAAATGATAATTGTCTCAGACTGACTCTTTTATAGGTTCATTTAAGTTTGTAGCTATTTTTCATAGAACTGTTCTTACCGAGGCCTCTGCCTTATAAGCTCTTTATAACATTGCTATAAATGGAAAAAACGTCAGTTGAATGAGTTTGTACTGATTTATTGAAGTTATTTGTTATTTTGTAAAAAGCCATGCTTGACTGTTTACAAAAGCTGGTTTAAATGCTTATTTAATCTTATTAAAGCTATTTGAAAGATGACATAAGATGTTTTATTACGTAAGTGACATTGTGTTGACATGGGGCCTTAAGAAAAACCTTTAAATAGCCAGGACCTGCCATTGGGCCCAAAGTTTTATTACACACTTCTATAACCTAAAAGTATCTCAATCAGTTTGCACTGAGGTTCCTGTAGTTACTGAACAATAAAACTGGGATATTGAGGGGTTAAAACCAAAGCAATGGACAGTTTTTTTCATTCATAAAACTGTTATAAAGCATCATTCACAAGTTATAGAACTTACAAATATGTGATAACACGTTCTATAAACGCTGTGTTCTTAAAATAGTTATAAATGTGCTTATAACTGGCAGCAATGATTTGTAAGCCTCCTTATAAACTCCAATAATGCCTCATAAGGCTGTAATAATGCACTACAATTCAATGTTATTTATTTTAAAAGGTCATCTTTGATACTGACTTCATATTACTTTATAAATATATTAATGTCTGCATATATTCATTGCTTATGCATGCGTTATGAAGTCCCTGTGTAGATGGCCTTTTAAAAAGTGCTCTCTTTTTCAGTCGTGTTGCATTAAGTGATGGAACACGGCAGACATGCACTGTAAAATCCATAATTAGCAATAATGACCACAGTGTAATTCCAAACAAAGCCAGCAGAGTCATTTATCACATGAGCTTTGAGTCATTATGGACAAACCCTGGGCTTATGCTTTCAGCTCGGCTCAGCTTCTCGCCTGACGGCGTTTTGGCCTAAAGAAAAACCTGAAGTGGAACCAGCATCGCTGGTTTCATTTCTCTGTTTCCAGGCTTGATGGTTTTACTACAGGTTTGCTCTTTGTCTGAAGACAGTGACACATACACGGCTGACCCAAACAAGAGAAAACTGAGCTGAAGGCCTGACACGTATGTGGGCGTTATATTCAGACGACGTAGGGGGGATCTAGATTAACTTTCCTGTACATGTGGTGATGCAGCAGTCATGAGATGTGGGGGCATTCTCATAGTGGCCTCCTACATCACCTTTAGAGGGGGAACCACCACTGAGAGAACAACGGTTAAGAAAAAGGTGTAATGATCCTTTTTCCCATTCAGAGCTTCAGGAGGCGGCCAGCTGCCTCTGTGCATGAGGCTTTTGGGTTACATATGGGCTCATTAAAGCGTGTGTTTTCTCCCCGCTCCCTGTGTAATTGATCCCATTGATTGTCTTAATAGTCAGGGTCAGCTCGCTGCTTCCCCATATCTCTGCTTGTATGTCTGATTGTTCAGTTTTCGTGGAGCTGCAGAACTGATTCGGAAGCATGGTTGTTTCCACACATCAGCTACGTGTCCGACTAGGATCCACAGAAACCGCCTCATCTCTTAGCATTAGGAAGGAATGATAAGCTCATCTGGGTGGGATAAGAACGTACATCTGTGTGATAGATGCAGTATTGCTGTAGGAGGCTCACGGATCCCCTTAGTGAAGGCATTCATCACTCCTCACACGTCTGAGATTCAATCTTTTGCTCAGTGTGCCCACCGTGGATCTTTCAACCATAGTCCTAACCAGCCAATGAGTATATATGCTGTTCAAGTGTTAGTGCCTTAAACAGTACGGTCATACCTGTCCAGGTACCAGCTGCTTGACTTCTTCTTCTTTTCTTCTTCTTCTTTCGGCTGCTCCCTTTAGGGGTCGCCACAGCGGATCATCTGCCTCCATCTTGCCCTATCCACTGCCTCCTCTACTTTTACACCAACCATCTCCATGTCCACCTTCACTACATCCATAAACCTTCTCTGAGGTCTACCTCTTCTCCTTCTACCGGGCAGCTCCATCTCCAACATTCTTTGCCCAATATATCCACTATTCCTCCTCAACACATGTCCAAACCATCTCAACCTGGCCTCTCTGGCTTTATCTCCAAACTGCTCCACCTTCACCGTCCCTCTGATCTGCTCATTTCTAATCTTGTCCATCCTTGTCACTCCCAACGAAAATCTCAGCATCTTCATCTCCGCCACCTCCAGCTCAGCCTCCTGTCTTTTAGACAGAGCCACAGTCTCCAAACCAAACATCATAGCAGGACGCACTGCTGTCTTGTAGACCTTCCCTTTCACTCTTGCTGCTATCCTTCTGTCACACATCAGCCCTGACACCCGTCTCCACCCACTCCATCCTGCCTGCACCCTCTTCTTCACCTAGCTACCAGCTGCTTGACTGCTTTAGTATTTCTAAATGTATGAGATGCTTTTCAATCAAGATGCCATTTCAGAACCTGGCTCCACATTCACGTGATAAAATCTCCTGTGAGCCTCAAATCAAATCTCTGTATGGAATTTTCTCTAACAATACACTCGTAAAAAAAAAGATGGTTCTTTGGGGGTTCTTTAGTAAAGGGAATGGTTCTGTTGAGAATTACAAGTTCTGTATAAAACCATTGCAAGTTTACATGGTTCTTCATGGTGAAATGGTGCTTCAGGTTGATTGTATATGGTTCTATATGGAACACTGCTTGACAGAATAATAGAAGAACCTTTTTTGGCGCTATATAGAACCATTTTCAGAAATCGGTTGGTGAGTATATTTTATTATTTTTTCCATGTATGTTAAATTCAACAATAATTCATTACATAATTTCACCAGGCAAGCAAATTCTTGCATACAGCTGTGGTTTGTTTATGCGACATTTTCAGTAAAAGCTGAATGTCCCAGTGTTTCAGTAAATCTAATTTAACCCCCCCGTTTACTACCTGATGAAGTCACTCTGTAGGTAATTAATTTTCTACGTCTAGTGGTCATTTGGAGGCCCAGCTCACGGTTGGCCTGGCTCAGAGTTTCACTCTTGCTCACTAATAATATTCATGGAAACAAGCACCTGAAACCCAGGCCCCTGTGATACTGCAAGCCCTCACACATTTTCAGAAAAGAGGGCGAGACGAGTGACGACAGAAGCCCCCATGCAGTTGAATCTCTCTGCCCCGAATGGGATGATGGCATTGGACCGATTTTCCATATAAAACCTCCAAATGAAATCTGCACTGCTTCCCATCTGAGAGGCTTGATAAATAAGCTGTCTGTTGCCTGGAGCACCCTACATAATTGCAATTCCCATTTGCTTCAGTTCCTCTGCTCTTTGAAACGGCCCAGGCTTGAAATCAGACGTTCCCTCCTCTTTTTTTTTCTTTCGTTGCTTATTACAATTTTTTATGAAAGAAATAAATAAAAGAATAGAGCCTTTGGCTGCCATGAAAAACTGTTGACCAGTTTAGGCCGCTGAAATAAATGGCCTCAGTCGCAAGTTCAATTTGGCTTTAGCACCGAATGGAATATCAAATGTCGCTACGAACTCTGTTGTTCAGTTTTTCTTTCTTAAAAGAAATGGTATTATGGTAACTCCTTCTTCAATCCTGCATCCACAATGCTTTATAAGCATTTATATGGTGTACGGCATGAATAACAGCTAATAAAGCCTAATATAAGCATGTATTATTGCTTATAAGTAGATATTATTACACACAACATTTTAGAAAACGAGAGAATATAACTATAATTTTAGGTTTCATAATGCATTACATACAATATATGCTTATAAGAACACTGTAAACATGAATGTTATAATGCACTGAAACAAGTCTGGTGACCGAATCTGAATCCAATCATGTTTTGATTTCCAATAATCAATTTTGTGATAAAAATGTCACTCTAGGCCTAGAAGTCCTCGATACGTCTCAGAATAAAAGAGCAGCAGCCTAATTAGTACTTGGTTAGAAACAGAAGCTCTGTACTGTTAGCTTAGTGCTAATAAACTACTGGAATCCCATAGGGAAGCTAGCAGAAATGAGCATTTTCATAGAGGTGGGTTTTCTATCTTGTTTTGACATGATTGAGTTTTGATGTTCATGGCTCAAACTGAAGGCCTTACGTAGATTGTTATTAATGGTTATAGCGAATTTATAATGCCCTGTGAGTGCTATATGTTACATACATAACACGTTATGAACAGAGTCTTAGTCTTTCTTAACGTGTGTAACGTGCAATAGCTCCACAATCATTTGCAAGGCTGGCTTGTATTTCCTTTAATGAATGTCTTCATGTTGAATATCAATACAGGGTCACATTAATACATTTATAGGGGCATTAAACAAGCCAATTAATGTGGACTGGTGAGCACTTTGTGATGAACTGCGAGAATTAATAGAGCCACACTGTCACATTAAAACTAAGCCGACCCCATTAAGATCCTCCACACAGAGAAGTGTGGGGCCTTGTTGAAACGGACAAATGGAACTGGTAAAGGAGGGAAGGAGCGGCGCTGAGTGATCACTGTGTGCTCACTGAGAGAAGGCAGGCTGTCGGTTTAGCTGGCCGTGTCAGACGCATACGGCAGCGTTCATGATCTACGAACGTGGAGCAGGAGAAGCTCTCCAGCATGTCACTACAGTGTCCTGCAAAGTCTTCAGTAAACATTTGAGGAGGAATGTAAGTGTAGAGGGATACTTGATTATTAATCTTCTCACAAATTGCTTGATTGATATAATTACAGTCAAAAGGACACATCGAAAAATTAAACCATCACTACAGCTGTTATAAATATGTCTACTCTCCTATGTCTATGCAGCGCTCTCTAGAGCAGAGGTCACTAATAGGCTGACCATGTCCGGACTGAGTCCGGACCCAGATGCGGACCTGGACCTATAACGGATTAACTATGGAGAATTATTTAACTTTGACGGGGTGGTCCTGTTTTAATCGGCGTAACTTTTCTAGTCTTTTTGGTAGCTTTAGCAGCCAGAGACTCACAGGCCAATCACATGTGCTGTATCACACGCGACGCTACTCAGCCAATCAGATCTGTGCATTATGATGAGCTCTGAGACTCGAGTGAGTGACGCCACACAGGGGAGGGATGAGGAGAGAAACAGCAGTCAGAGAAGAAAGTGAGTCAGAGGGAAGTTATTCCACATGACGTGATCTAAAAAGAGGAAACTGACAGTAAATGTTGTTGAAATCTGACCGAACTGGACTTTATTTGATCTGATGTTCAGTAAATGTTGGGGAAATCTGACCGAACTGGACTTTATTTGATCTGATGTTCAGTAAATGGTGTTGAAATCTGACCGAACTGGACTTTATTTGATCTGATGTTCAGTAAAAGTTGGTGAAATCTGACCGAACTGGACTTTATTTGATCTGATGTTCAGTAAATGTTGGTGAAATCTGACCGAACTGGACTTTATTTGATCTGATGTTCAGTAAATGTTGGTGAAATCTGACCGAACTGGACTTTATTTGATCTGATGTTCAGTAAATGTTGTTGAAATCCGACCGAACTGGACTTTATTTGAGCTGATGTTCAGTAAATGTTGGTGAAATCTGACCGAACTGGACTTTATTTGATCTGATCTTCAGTAAATGTTGTTGAAATCTGACCGAACTGGACTTTATTTGATCCGATGTTCAGTAAATGTTGTTGAAATCTGACCGAACTGGACTTTATTTGATCTGATGTTCAGTAAATGTTGGTGAAATCTGACCGAACTGGACTTTATTTGATCTGATGTTCAGTAAATGTTGTTGAAATCCGACCGAACTGGACTTTATTTGAGCTGATGTTCAGTAAATGTTGGTGAAATCTGACCGAACTGGACTTTATTTGATCTGATCTTCAGTAAATGTTGTTGAAATCTGACCGAACTGGACTTTATTTGATCTGATGTTCAGTAAATGTTGGTGAAATCTGACCGAACTGGACTTTATTTGATCTGATGTTCAGTAAATGTTGGTGAAATCTGACCGAACTGGACTTTATTTGATCTGATGTTCAGTAAATGTTGTTGAAATCTGACCGAACTGGACTTTATTTGATCTGATGTTCAGTAAATGTTGGTGAAATCTGACCGAACTGGACTTTATTTGATCTGATATTCAGTAAATGTTGGTGAAATCTGACCGAACTGGACTTTATTTGATCTGATGTTCAGTAAATGTTGTTGAAATCTGACCCAACTGGACTTTATTTGATCTGATGTTCAGTAAATGTTGGTGAAATCTGACCGAACTGGACTTTATTTGATCCGATGTTCAGTAAATGTTGTTGAAATCTGACCGAACTGGACTTTATTTGATCTGATGTTCAGTAAATGTTGGTGAAATCTGACCGAACTGGACTTTATTTGATCTGATGTTCAGTAAATGTTGTTGAAATCTGACCGAACTGGACTTTATTTGATCTGATGTTCAGTAAATGTTGTTGAAATCTGACCGAACTGGACTTTATTTGATCCGATATTCAGTAAATGTTGTTGAAATCTGACCGAACTGGACTTTATTTGATCTGATGTTCAGTAAATGTTGGTGAAATCTGACCGAACTGGACTTTATTTGATGATGTTCAGCTGTCGACTGTGTAAGATGCTGATATTCCTACTCGGCTACTTCAGTAAACAGTATATGGCACTGAATCATAATAAAAGTTAGATGTTTTTTTATCTACACCTTATTGAATTTTAATTTTAAAATAGGATTTTCCCCTTTTAATCACATTCTGATGATGTAGCTTGAAGGTGTGTTGAAAAAAACTACATTTGCTTCTGAGTAGATTTTTGGCAGTAGCTGTTTATCTTTTCATTAGCTTGTGAATGCAGAACGAACTAGACAGCTGACGTCACTGCTAGAGCATGTAATGTGCACCGCAGCCACAGATCTGTCCTCAAATTATCATCACAGAGGAGAGAATGGATTTCCCGGTTGATGGAGACGACTCGTCAGATGATGAGGGCTACAAGCTGCAAGCTACAGATAACAACTACAGGCTAGTACAGTGGTCTCAAACTGTCCCCAGGGACCCCCAGATGGTCCGTATTCTTGGTCTACCTATCTGTGTGTTGTCAGTTGGGTTGGAGCACAAACGTAGACCATCGTCCCTAACGGTTGTTTTTGAGAACCACTGGTAGCAGTCGGGGTAGGTTGGCACCACAGGGATATGATGGTATGATGTATTTGCACTTGGCACATATGATGATGAATGAAAATAATATTAACAATGAAAACAATATTAATTTAGTTCAATATAAAATTAGTTCTTTCAAACTAATTAGCCTGAATCGTGGGGTATACAGGATAATTGTGGGGCAGTCATGGGCTGGAGGTCAGGGATCCAGCCTCGTGACTGGAAGGTCGCCGGTTCGATCCCCAGAGCCGACAGCACATGACTGAGGTGTCCTTGAGCAAGACACCTAACCCCCAACTGCTCCCCGGGTGCTGTGGATAGAGCTGCCCACAGCTCTGGGCAAGTGTGCTCACTGCCCCCTAGTGTATGTGTGCTCACTAGTGTGTATGTGGTGTTTCACTGCACGGATGGGTTAAATGCGGAGGTGAAATTTCCCCGTTGTGGGACTAATCTTAAAGGGTCTCTTAATCTTAGGCTGCTGAAATAAGTGCCTCATTCAGTCATATTTGAAGTCCAATCTGGCTTTAGCACTGAATGGAATATCAAATGCTGCTACGAACTCTTTCTTTAAAAAAATGGTACCATGGTAACGCTTCCTATGGATCCTGTATTCACCATGCTTCATAAGCATTTGTATGGCATTGTATGGCATGGATAACATCCTATGAGGGCTAATATAAGCATGTGTAATTGCTTATGAAGGTATATAATTACATGCATAACAGTTTTTAGAGCAAGACAATATGACTATAGTTTTAGATGTCATAATGCATTATAATAAATGCTCATAAGAACATTGTAAGCATGAATGTTGTAATGTACTATAACAGGTCTGGTGACAGAATCTTCAGAATTAGCCAATCATGTTTAATCATAAGTGATTAGCCTGAATGATGGGACTACAGAATACTGCATACCATAACATGTTGCCCCAAAAACAAACATGTATCTCTTTTTTATTTTATTTTTCATCAAAATTTCATGTTGAATGGACCAATAGAAATTCTCCAACTGTACCTTCCTGTCTCTGGGGTGGGACCCTCAACGCTCCATCTCAGTACCTCTAGTCAGGGATCATAACTGAACCATAATCCACTGAAATGATCTGTTCTAAGCTGGACTGACTCCACACACCCCGCCTCGCCTCGCCTCCAGGCTTTTACTCTACTGCTCTGTTTTAAAACATTCGGTTATGAAAAGGAACAAATACCAACTTTTCACCTGGAGGACCTGATTTAAGCTCCACAATCAGACCTTAAACCCACTGCTGGAGCTTTGAGGGAACATCTACACAGATAATGAATGAATGTACCTTTATTTCCAACAGTGTAGGAATAAAATCTCTTAACATTTACTTACATTAAAAGTTAGCATTGTTTTTACCTTCTCCTGTAAAGGGCCTGTTTTGGAGATACATGTTTTTCTCTGGACACTGACGGCGGTAAACTGTAGTTTTAGGCCAGGACGCCTTTGAATTCTGCTCTCTTTCTTTCTCCTTATCTACAAATGAAATACAGCTCCAGCCCCACCACGTCAAAGGTATGAAGGCCAGTATTTTATGATGGTTCAGATTCCAGCTCTGTTCTCTAATGAGTTATTCCCTCATCTCACAGTCTGCCTGGTTTTACTCCCTCATCGCACAGTCTGATTGGTTTTCCTCATTCCAGCCATGAAAGACTAGGCCCGTCACTCGTATCTCTACTCTACATTAATGGATGCTGGGCTTACACCCTTGTCTCTCAGATTGTATTAATTTTCCTCCGGGTGCGTGTCTAAGTGTGTGCGCAGGAACATTACGGGCTTATGCAGGCTTATAGATTTGTATGTGTGTCTCGAAATCTATGTACATCATGTTGATCAGTGTTGTTTTATGTGTACACTCTGTCCTGCATGTGTAAGCGGATCTACATGTTCAAGCATGTGTGATGTAAACCTGCTGAGATGTAAAGGCCCACAAGCGAGATGATTAACGACCACTTACTGTTAGTCAGTCTGGAGCCAGAGTCCGAGAAAGGTGGGACCATCGAGTGTCAGAAAAAAAGAAATGCTGCTTTGCACTGCGGAGCCACTTTAGCATTTCAAGTAGGTTGCATTGCATTCTGTGACACTGGATGGTGGAGTTACAATGCAAGTAGCCCAGGCTTATGAGTTACAGCAGCACTTAGTCAGTCAGAGAACTGGCAGAGCACCGTTTGTGAGATATATATATATATATATATATATATATATATATATATATATATAAGTTAAGTGATACTTTTTTAATCCCACAAACAGGGAAATTTCACCTCCGCATCGCATACACACGCTAGTGAATAAACACACACTAGGGGGCAGTGAGCACACTTGCCCAGAGCAGTGGGCAGCCCTATTCACGGTGCCCGGGGAGCAGTTGGGGGTTAGGTGTCTTGCTCAAGGACACCTCAGTCATGGACCGTCAGCCCTGGGGATCAAACTGGCAACCTTCCAGTCACAGAGCCAGTTCCCTGACCTCCAGCCCACGACTGCACTCTATATAGGCACGTGCACACATATTTTGGGGGGCAGGTGCTCGAGCCAAAATAACAGGGCACCCATCGCCAAAATTATTAATTAAAAAAAAAAAAAAAAAAACACAGTAGGCTATTTAACTTATATATTTATTTTTGTTAACACAATCAATACACATCTAATCAAATAACTGAAATGATCAAATTGCATGAATAAATGAAAAACAGGCAAAAACAAGGCCATATATTAAAACAATATATTAAATAATCATCAAAAATATTTTAACTTATCAAAACTCTGAATAAATGAAATAAAAATAAAGCCTTCAATATACTCTATATAATACAACTATGCACTAATGTCATGTAGCTCAACTGAAGACCTACCTTTGACTTCAAATCAGAAGCTAGTGAATGTTAACAATGGGCCTATTATTATGCCAATAAAATCAAAAGACAGCTAAATAACATTTTCCTATTTACTTGCCATGTTTTGCTGTTCTATATCATAGAGCACTATATTTATCCTTCTACATATATTAGTTTGTAATGTTAATTACCTAGAAAAATTATTCCTCATTTGTAAACCTGAACTGGTGAAGTATAAATGCTTGCATGAAAATAACTAAAGGTGACTAAAGGTGATTTTCCTACACAGGGTTTTGGCCAGGAAGCTGTAATTAGTGTTTTCAACACTTTACTGTGAGAGCTGCTTGACGTTCTCCTGCAAAATGTTTGTGGTTGTGCTTTTTTTTTCTTTGGGCTTTTGCATCAAAATAAGTTTTAAATGAAACAAAACTAGTGAACTTGTCTATGCTGTAAAACCCGTCAGATACCAAAACACTTTTGGGGGGAATTGATGACAGAGAGGGTAATTCTTATTTTTAAATATTGATGAATGAAGAAAAAAATTGGGCTCCGGCAGAAAGGGCACTTTTCTCATCCAGGGCAAAAGGGCAGGCGCTTGAGCACCACTAGGGGTCTATCTGTGCACGTGCCTGTATATATGTATGTATAATAATTCACCATATTTATTTATTTACAGTCATTTGTTATGAAGTTAACTGCCTTAAGATTTTATTGCTGCTTTTTTACAGTCATGTACAAAAGTCTGAACACCCCCTTTAAAACTGAAGTTACTCGTCTTCTAAAGGGAACAAACACATTTGGCATATCTTCTACAAACTGAACTCCAGAATTTCTATTTATTTGCTGAGTTTAACAAATTCGGGAAAACAAAAAACAAAACATAAAATATAAAATATGCCTGTAATGTGGGGGCTGGGGCAGTTTGCAAGTGTGAGGTGACTTTATTGGGTGCAGTCCAAGAGCCAATATCCATAAAAGAGTCAGGGGTCAACACATGAGCAGGCAATAGTAAAGGCAGATTCATATAAACGAATATAGGAGACAAAACACAAAAAACATGGCTTGGTACTCAGATTAAGGAAATGTGGCGACTTCACAGACACACAGTGAAAACAAAGAGGCACATGTAGCAGCCTTGAAGAGGTCAAGATCAGATGCAGGTGTGTGCAGTGAGGCGGAGAGTGGGCGGAGCCAGGGGGAGCCCAAGACAAGTCTCACCAGAGGGGGGGACGTAATAATGCCAGACACCAAACTTTACACTCGGCACAGTGCAGTCAGACAAGTACCGTCTCCTGGCAACCGCCAAACCCAGACTCGTCCATCGGATTTCCAGACGGAGAAGCGTGATTGGTCACTCCAGAGAACTCGTCTCCACTGCTTAAATGCATGTTTATGTGTGTTACAAGCTTCAGATAAAACAAATGTAATGTCTTTCACTAGCCTGAATTATCAGTGTTTAATCTAGAACTGCCAAGAAGCTGAAATTAGCATTAACATGGGGGCAGTCGTGGGCTGGAGGTCAGGGAACAAGCCCTGTGACTGGAAGGTCTCCGGTTTGATCCCCAGAGCTGACAGTCCATGACTGAGGTGTCCTTGAGTAAGACACCTAACCCCCAACTGCTCCCCGGGCTCCGTGGATAGGGCTTCCCACCGCTCCGGGCAAGTGTGCTCACTGCCCCCTAGTGTGTGTGTTCACCAGTGTGCATGTATGTGGTGTTTCACTGCACGGATGGGTTAAATGTGGAGTGGAATTTCCCCGCTGTGGGACTAATAAGGGTCACGTAATCTAATTTAAAACAGGTGTTTTTGCCTTATTATTGACTGATGTTCCCAGGTGTAGAGGTAATAGTCTCTGAACACTGATTACAAACTTTTAAACAGCTTGACACTCCACTATTGGTACATCTTTTCAGCTCTTAATCTTCTCAGTTTTGCATATATCGTAACTCCATAATAATATTTCCATTTTATCTTCCTCTCTGGAAAAGATCCAGATGGGTGTGAGCGAGCTCATGAGCCCAGCCTGGCCTTTCATGCCTTCCTCACCGGGACAGGACTGCAGTCTTGTCTTATTATTAAGCTTTTAATTAAAAGGCCCTTTTATTATTGGCAGTGCATGTATTTACAATGACCTTCAGCTCCACGATTTTGCATGCTAACTCATCCGTCATCCACCTGGGGCAGAGAGATTTATCCACCAGCCCTTCTTCCAAGTGCATGCAAATGAACGAGTGAGACCTTACTCACTGGTGGTGCTGCAAATGTCATGCCCCACGTGACTGAGTGGTGCTCAGCACCCTCCATGTCACGGTTTGGCTCGACAGCTGCCAACATATGGCCTTTTATGCTCCGTGTCTCTATGGGAAGTATTCCATGAGGTCCAAGCTGAATATAAAGTCAAGGTTATGTTTTTTCTGAGTTTACAAGACAGAGATTTCATTCGGTGCTGTCAGATTAGCCAAACTCATTGTGTAGAGTTGATTTAAGAAGAATTCTTATGGTACATAATCCTTAAAATTCCCAAAAAACTGTTCAGGAGGGCCGGCTCGGTCATGGGAACTCCTCTAGACCCAGTACAGGTGGTGGGAGAAAGGAGGATGCTGAACAAGCCAGCATCCATGCTGGAGAACGACTCCCACCCCATGCGTGAGACTCTGGCAGCACTGGGCAGCACTGGGCAGTTCCTTCAGTGACCGGCTCCTTCACCCCAAGTGAGGTCCTTCCTTCCTGCTGCTGTGAGACTGTTCAACCAGCACTGCTCCCAGTAGACCACACACACACACACACACACACACACACACACATATGATTTACACACACACAATATACACACACACTATACACACATACGATATACAAACACAATACACAAACACAATACACACGCACAATATTCACACATACAATACACACACACAATTTACACACATACAATACACACACACACACAATATATACACACACACAATATACACACATTCAGAATGCAAATATTTTTCATTGTGCAATATGTTCATAAGTGCAACACAGATCTTATGCGACTCTTATTTTATTCTTATTTTGTTGTAAACAGTCTAGAGATTTAGCTTTAATTTTTATTATTTATAATGTTTATACTGTTTCCCGTTTCTATTACTCAGTGTCTTACTCCTGTTACTCTGCTGCTGCTGTAATACTGTGAATTTCCCCGCTGTGGGACCGATCTTATCTTATCTTATCTGATCTTATCTGATCTGATCTGATCTGATCTGATCTTATCTTATCTTATCTTATCTTATCTTATCTTATCTTATCTTATCTTATCTTATCTGATCTGATCTGATCTGATCTTATCTTATATCTTACCTTCACCCAAACCTCAGGTGGTAATGATCTAAGGTGAATAAGAAGTACAAACAAATTACATTCAAAGCCACTTGGAGCAATCAGCCTTGATTGTTTCCATGGCTAATGCACCTTCCTCCCTCTCTCCCTGAGACAGTTCAGCATAAAACCTCTCTGAAGCTTGGAACTGAGTGTGGAAAAGTGATTAGCACCTTCTTGCATCCGCTGACAAATCTTGAGAGGCTGGTGAAATTGGGCTACATTTAAAGCAACTGGCCAAAAATCAAACACAGACAGTTTCCTCTGTTGCCCAAAGGAAGTCAATCACTTCATGGACTTTTTTGTGATGCATTTTTCCCCAGTTTTCTCCCAAATTTAGTCTTGTCCAGTTTCACCCATTTGATAGGTGTCACCCAATGAAATCACGCCTCCAGCACAACGAAGGTGAAGGCTGGCACATCGGCCAGTCACTACATCCTTTCTAACTGCTACTAATGCAGCGTCATTGGACGGCTCAGCATGCTTGGAGGAGAACACTACTGTCAATTGTGCAATGTGAGCTGAGCGATGGGGGGAAGAGGGACAGCCACCCTCCCTACCCAGAGAGAGCGAAACCAACTGTGTGATCTTGGTTGTCACTTCACTGGGAACCTAAATCTCAACTTCATGAAGTTGCTTACACATTTGATTTAATTTTATTTTTTCCTCACACAGCGCCAGGCTAACAGTGGCTTACTAGGCTTACCTTAAGGACGGACATGTGAAGCTTATAACACTGCATTTACACTGATCTGCCAGGTCAGTGCACCACAAAATATCCCGTGATGGAATGGGAAGCACTGGTTCCATCATATGGCTGCGGCAATGAGTTTTGAGTTTGGGGGATGTGGTGTATGAAAAGTTAAGCGCAGCCAAAGATTATATACAAGTCAAAGGGTTGAAGAGGCATACAGTTTCCATCTGCTTAAGACTTGAGTCAACTGCTCCACCCCTGTCTCCCATGGAGACAACAGCAGGGGCAAAGACTGGAAAGCTAGCTGGACTAACTTGAAAATCATTCAAGTTAGAGAATCACCAAAGTTTGGTGAAAAGGGAAGAATTTCCCACTGGTGTGAATGTGGCTTGAGTCTCTGTTGCCTGGTTAAAGTGGCTTGAGTCTCTGTTGCCTGGTTAAAGTGGCTTGAGTCTCTGTTGCCTGGTTAAAGTGGCTTGAGTCTCTGTTGCCTGATTAAAGTGGCTTGAGTCTCTGTTGCCTGGTTAAAGTGACTTGAGTCTCTGTTGCCTGATTAAAGTGGCTTGAGTCTCTGTTGCCTGGTTAAAGTGGCTTGAGTCTCTGTTGCCTGATTAAAGTGGCTTGAGTCTCTGTTGCCTGGTTAAAGTGACTTGAGTCTCTGTTGCCTGATTAAAGTGGCTTGAGTCTCTGTTGCCTGGTTAAAGTGGCTTGAGTCTCTGTTGCCTGGTTAAAGTGGCTTGAGTCTCTGTTGCCTGATTAAAGTGGCTTGAGTCTCTGTTGCCTGGTTAAAGTGGCTTGAGTCTCTGTTGCCTGGTTAAAGTGGCTTGAGTCTCTGTTGCCTGGTTAAAGTGACTTGAGTCTCTGTTGCCTGATTAAAGTGGCTTGAGTCTCTGTTGCCTGGTTAAAGTGGCTTGAGTCTCTGTTGCCTGGTTAAAGTGGCTTGAGTCTCTGTTGCCTGGTTAAAGTGGCTTGAGTCTCTGTTGCCTGGTTAAAGTGACTTGAGTCTCTGTTGCCTGATTAAAGTGGCTTGAGTCTCTGTTGCCTGGTTAAAGTGGCTTGAGTCTCTGTTGCCTGATTAAAGTGGCTTGAGTCTCTGTTGCCTGGTTAAAGTGACTTGAGTCTCTGTTGCCTGATTAAAGTGGCTTGAGTCTCTGTTGCCTGGTTAAAGTGGCTTGAGTCTCTGTTGCCTGGTTAAAGTGGCTTGAGTCTCTGTTGCCTGATTAAAGTGGCTTGAGTCTCTGTTGCCTGGTTAAAGTGACTTGAGTCTCTGTTGCCTGATTAAAGTGGCTTGAGTCTCTGTTGCCTGGTTAAAGTGGCTTGAGTCTCTGTTGCCTGGTTAAAGTGGCTTGAGTCTCTGTTGCCTGGTTAAAGTGGCTTGAGTCTCTGTTGCCTGGTTAAAGTGGCTTGAGTCTCTGTTGCCTGGTTAAAGTGGCTTGAGTCTCTGTTGCCTACTTAAAGTGGGCATGAGACCCCCCCCACCCGTTTACCAAAACCAAGACCGTGTTCCCACTTCATGCATCATCTCTGGCAGAGTTGACCTTTATGCAAATGAATCCGGCCAAAGTGATGCGTCTACCCAACTGTTTCCCTCCCAACTTTAGTATCTGAGGGAGAAGACGGCAGGTTGGATCTTAATAAACTGAATTGACTGAAATCCCAATCTGTCCAAGTTTAACTTTGTATAGGTTTTGGAAAATAGAAGTATAATGGTGCATACTGTGTCAACTTTCTGATTATTAAAACATAAAAACATTGCTTACGTAAATAGTGACTCAACTAGACTGCATTTCAGGTCTGTGAGCTTTGTAGATTCAGGCCAAATTAAAGAGGAAAACTTCAGACCCTAATCTTGTCCAGAATGATTATATAAAAGCAAATAATCGAGGCCAGTGGTTTTAAACCTGTGTGCAATGCCCCCCAGTGGGCTGTGGTGGTACTACTATGGGGGCTTTAACCATTAGTCTTTTTTTAACTGCAAAAATGTGTTATAACAGAGGCATTTAACCAAATCCTAACCTTCATAAGCGAGCACATCAACAGCTACAATGTGTTTACTGTTGAAATTGTTTTGTGATGTGAAAAAAGCTGCAGTTGTGCTGTCTGTTTTTCAGAATTGGCTGTCTTGTGAGGTGTTATCATTTTTTTACAGCAGGGGCTTCACAACCCCCCCCACCACCTCATTACTCACGGGCAGCTCAACGTCAACCTAGGCCTGTTGTGGACCCGAACTCGTGATCTTCTGATGACAGGGTCAACGCTTAGATGGTTGCACCACTGGGGAGCCCAGCAATGTTCTAGTTAATGTGAAAACAGAGTCACGGGGAAAATTGATTATTTCATCACATTAATTCAAAATAGAGTCTATTTCAATGCAACAGCCTCATAAGAGCCTGCAGAAAAGGGTTCACTCCTGGTTTCACCATGTTGGATTATTCATCTTAACTGCATGACTTTGATTTTGTGAGAGGGCTACGGTTTACAGTTAAATCAAAACTGCAGCACTCATTTTACACTAGGCCAAAATGAGCCTAGCAGTGGAGCACTTTCCAATAGGTAGCACTGAAAGCTTGACAGCAAATACAAACACACAGGGACACATTGTGGGAAATTCAGAGCCAAAAAAAAAGAGAAAGAAAATACAATGAAAAATGCTCAGCACAGACAGGAGATGAAGGCTTGATTCTCCAAAGCTTTTGAATTTTTTTAACAAAAGCTACAGTAGCTAAGAGGTCAACAATCCATCCTCCAGAAAGCAGCTGCTGAGAACCAGAAGGCACTTTATGCTTCTTTCATAACAGCAAATGGAATCGCCAAAACTGAGAGAGCACAAATGTTAGGTTTGACTTTTTTCTTTTTTTCCGACCTTTTTTCCTACCTTAGGAAATTGCTTTGTGCATTGATACCAGTGTCAAACCATACCATGTCCCACCACCTTGGGTGTCTGGCGAGAGATGTAGAACAGCAGTTTACTGCTAAAAACTGAACGCGTAGTTTTGTTTACAACTCGACGATAACACAGATTCCAATGATGCACAAATGCCTGTATATGCCTGATTTTATAGAGGATTTTTACTGATGTGAGCCACCAGCATCAGCCACAGTGGCCCTGCAAGCAGCAGGGATGGGAGGTTAGGGTGGCTCCAGGGGACTTGACGACACAGGGGCCAACAAATATTGTTCTTTGTTTTTTAACAGGTGAATTTCAGCCTTGCTAAAAGATTTTTTAATTTGAAATGCTACCTTTATTAAATACCAATTAAAGGCTGGTTTTAGAGGGCTGCATTCTGTCAGCCCTCCACTGAACCCCTCCAAATGAGCAATGAAGTCTGTATGAAGGCCTTTCTTTTCCATTCTAAAGAAGATGCTGCCAAAAATCCCAAATCAGCCCTCAAAACGCCAGGAAAAAACAAACATAAAAAAAAAATATAGCAAAAATAAGGATACGTATGTTATCAGTGGTGAAGGTAAGTTATTAAAAATCATTCAACAAAAACATTCAGAGTGGTTCCACGTGGAATACTCTGTTCTAGAGTAGCACTATAGGAACCAGACATCTGAAGGGTTTAATGCCTCTTTAACGTTTAACGTTCCCTCACAGAAGGTTATTATACAAAATAACTATAAACATGCTGCCTGATGCCTGAGCACATTCGTTTTGGATAGTTTTGAGATGCGATTTTGGGTTAAAGTGTATTTATTTTTCTGTATTGATGGAGGAAAGGTACTTGCAGAGCATTATATGGCAAATTAATGCCCAACGAAGGCTTATTTTTTCAGACGTACCACTATTTTACTATTACCAACATCACATATAACAACTCAGAAGACGTGTAGTAGTTTTGGATAGTAAATCAAATGGCTGTTTGTGTTGTAGAGATGGTGACCCATAAATTCTATTAGCACCGCTGTAAAGAAATCAGAATGGCTGTGTTTCTCAAAACTGTAGACAAAGTCACATTAAGAGACTCTGGATAACTTTGTCTACATCTCAGCAACTGAAATCGGCGTCATTTTGAAAAAGTGGTGGGATTCCTCTTTGAGATATACGGGAGTTATTTATAGAAAAGCCTTTCTATGAATGTAAAGAGCCTTTGTATTAATAGACACGCTCTCCACATTGCGTTAAAAGCCGTGATTCCTGATGAACGGACTGTAGATATGGTCCAAAATGGCTTGGAATAAATCATTCCTCCATTAACGTCCATTAAAAGTTAAGGACGTTCTTTTCTTCTCCTGTAAAGTTGCCTTTTTGGAGGTACACGATTTTGTTCGAGAGGTAATGTTATGCACCTGCTGTCAGATTGAAATGAACAAAACACTGAAGATTATAGGATTTTCAGATTTTTTTCCTCAAAAATACGACAAGATTTCCTCTGATTTTTTGTTAAGTCGTCACGTTGTCATGTTCTCTCGACCAAAGAAGATTAAACTTGAAAGTGAAGGTGAAGTAGAAAATAGTTTAGCATCTGCTGCATATGCTAAGGCCACTCTCTAGCCTGGCTTTCTGTCCTGTGGCCTGGGAAAAGTCTGAATTAAAACCGGAATATCTGCATTAATACATGGCTAAATGCCACGATCCATATCCTTCATTCAGCTGGGAGCTGAATAAATGAGCACGTTTGTGGAGATTTTAGTAGGCTGTGAAAAAAGTATCTGGACTAGATGAAAACAGTTCACTATAAAGTTCTGCTTTGACATTTCCAGAACAGTTTAGGCCAGTTGCGTATAGTTTATTGATGAGGTAAGAGGCCCCTGCATGAAATTTTCAGAGAGCCCAAAACTCAGCTCCTCAGGTTAGACACACACAGAAGACACAGGTGCCTAAAACTTTATTTCAGAATATGAAAGTAGTGATTTTACATACTGTGTGTCAATTCTTAAGCATTTTCAAATCTCTTTGAAATGCGGCAGCTCAGTATTAATCACAGGTAACTGTTCACTGTGGCTAAACCTGTCCTGATTCTGGGGATCTACCAGCCTGTAAAGTTCAGCTCCATCTCTAATCTTACACACCTGACCCAGGTAGCGAAGGCCTTCAGTGGCATCTGGATTAGAGCTAGGTGTGTTCGGTCTAACTTCTCCAGGGTGGTAGATCCGCCACACCTCCCTCCAGCACGGCTGGAGCTACAGCTGACTTAGTCACCTTAAACTACTATTCCCAGAATCCCTCGCTGCCTCACAGGACGTAGGACTCCAACCGATCAACCTATCAGCACTCAGCCTCACCGGACTTCTGACTGCACACACACCTGTTCATCATTTCATCAAATCAAATCAAATTTATTTGTGGCGCTTTTTACAACTGATGTTGTCACAAAGGAGCTTCACAGAATTCCAGTAAAGATGAAGATTAACAAGAATGTAAAACCCCCAGGTGAGCAAGTCAGGGGCAACAGCGGCAAGGAGAACCTCCCTCAGAGCTGAGGAAGAAACCTTGGGAGGAACCAGGCTCACCAGGGGGGACCCGTCCTCCTCTGGTCAGACTACCTACAGAGTTATTAGACTACTAATATTAATAGCAGTAGTATTAGTAGTAGGAATAGCTGGGAGTCCATGAGAACATCAGCGTAGGGTGGGCAGCTGGTCCAGGGCAGGTGGTGGTAGCTGGGGCGTGGGCAGCTGGTCTGAAGTGGGCAGCAGGAGGGCTCGACAGTCAGTCATCCATCAGTGTCGGACAGGTGGGCAGTCGTTTACTCTGACAAAAAGCAGGGAGATGGAATTGGTTTTATTCTGTCTGTTTGTATGTAAAACAGGGAACGTGATCATTGTTCCTTTCATGTCCGTTAGTTTAGTGTGTAAGCCCAGGCTTTTGTTTAGTCATTTGTGACGTATTGTCTCAGTGTGAGCACCCTGAGCGGTCCGTCATCGCCTGTTTATCGACATTTCGTCTGTGATTTTGGATCATCCCACTGTTATTAAAGGTCTTAACTCAAGCCTCGTCCAACGAGCATCTGGTTCGGTTTGCCACCGTAACAAAATCGAATCGGGGTGCAGGTGACAGAATTGAACAAACCTAACAACGACCGAGGGTTTTGATTCAAAACATTTTTGAAAACAACGACTTCTTGTTCCTTTTTTCTATCAAAATGTTATTCGTATTTATGTTATGTCAATTTTATACAGGCAAAAACACTCTCACCACCGAGAGAATGGTTTTAATGTACCTAAGACATTATTACTGGAACTAGTAAGCGGCAGTCTGCTCCGGTAGTACTCAGGCTAAGCCTGGCAAATGAAAATAGTCTAGTCACGAATGCTCAGTGCTCCCTTTGCTCTGTGGAGATACTGTATGATTCATGGAGAAGCTCTCACAGCTAAGAAAATGCCCCCTGAACTCAAACGCGTAATGGATGAAGCTGTTTGTGCTGTCAATTCCATCAAGGCCAGTGCAACAAGTGGATGACTTTTCAAGATTTTCAAGATTCATGATGGGAGCAGAACGTCAGAGTTTGAAGACTGTCCAGGGGAACATTCTGAGTCACCTTTACGAGCTCCTCGATGAGGTCAGGGTGTTTTTATTGGAGAGAAACTCTGTAAAATCTTCTTAAAACGCTGGCCTATCTGGCTGGCATTTTCATCTTAATGAGTTGACTGAAAAGAGAAAATCATCCTGAAAACACTGAGGCTTGGAAGAGAAAGCTAAAAAACTTTCTTAAAAACAAGAAATGTGAGGCTTTTCCTGGAGTGTTAAATATACTTTTCAAAAGAAAATGTCTGTGTATGTTTATTCTGGCTCATCTTGATAGAATGATAAGACCTGCCTTTCAAATAGAAGTCATTGATTGATCTGACCACTGATATGACCTTGAAGCAGAGGGGCTATTTTTGCCTTTTGGATTTTAGTGACTGATTTTCCAACACTAAATGGCCCTGAAAAGTCTTCTGTCCTTCCCTTTGATCATTTCTGTCTGAATGAGGACTTTCCAAACATACTTACCTGAAAAAGAGAGACAGAGTTCATCTCAGGGTAAAAGATTGGACATTTGTTCTGCTGATCGCTGATGGCTTCTCTCCTTTAAAAGGAGCAAACACTCGCAACACAGTGAGGTGGAAGCCACGTCAAGCCAAGAGGCTTTTATTGTCATTCCGTCTCTGAACAGGTACACAGTGGAGTGAAATTACGTTCCTCCAGGATCATCACGGAGCAACAAGGAACTAGAGTACGTGCGGACATCGTGTGCAAACAAAAAATTTAACTAGAAACAATAAATATGATAAAATAAACGGACATTAGACACAGTAAACAGACCGGACAGTGCAGCACCGACACAGCGCTCATTCTGGACACGAGGTCGTGGAATAAGGTGCAGAGATATGAACCTGCTGTGATCTGAGAGTCACGCAGTCAGACGACAGACAGACACACAGCAGTTACTGAGGCAGAAAAACCAGAGTGAACAGTGAAAACACAGAGTAGCAGCAATGATCCAGATAGTGCAGGTAGAGCATCAAAAGAGGTGTGTGTGTGTGTGTGTGTGTGTGTGTGTGTGTGTGTGTGGGGTGTAGCTCAGTCCTTGTGAGTTTAAGAACCTGACTGCTTGAGGAATAAAGCTGTTGCAGAGTCTGGCAGTGGTGGCACGGATGCTCCGGGACCTTCTGCCAGACGGCAGCAGTGAGAAAAGTCCGTGTGAGGGCTGGACGGGGGTCGTCCACAGTGCTGGTGGCTTTCCAATGAGGTGACAGAAATTGTGGGGTGGTATCTGGGGTGGCCACTCAGATTTAAAGGAAGGCACTGGCCACTCTGATCACCCCTTTTAAAACGGCACATGTCTCCGTACATCAGCACATTTCAGTGTTTTGGGGAGAGATGGGGGTATAAGTGGTCATGGTGTTGGGGGCGAGGGGTGGGTCCACACTGTGAGATAAGGGTGGCACTGTGAAAAAGGTTAAGGCTTGTGTTCTGTTAGGGTCAAAATGACCTGAACATGAGATCTTTATTAGGGCTAATGTGTTGTAGATTTTGTTCTCTTGTAATGTTTTGCAAAATAAAACGTTGCATACATTTGTAGGTTTGAGCACACTGGGTAAAATGATGTGTTCTGTTGGTTTTGTAAATAAGTTCACACACCCTCGACAGGAAACAAACAAAATATGCAATTTTTCTGCCAAATTTCATGCACAATTTTTTTCCCCACAGACAGGTTACATTTAGCATATATATCCATCCAAACTATATACATTTTATTAGCTTCATTTACCACTTTGTAGTTCTACAGTTACAGACTGTAGTCCATCTGTTTCTCTGATACTCTGTTACCCTGCTCTTCAGTGGTCAGGACCCCCATGGACCCTCACAGAGCAGGTACTATTTGGGTGGTGGGTCATTCTCAGCACTGCAGTAACACTGACGTGGTGGTGGTGTGTTAGTGTGTGTTGTGCTGGTATAAGCATTTTAAAAATGGGTGTTTAAAAACTCCAGCAACAAATACTACCTGCTCTCTAGTGGTCCTGTGGGTCCTGACTATGAAGAACAGGGTAACAGAGTATCAGAGAAACAGATGGACTACATTCTGTAACTGTAGAACTACAAATATACATTAATTCTGAAATTAGTGCATGCAACATGTTCCAAAAAAGTTGGGACGGGGCAATGGCCACTCCATTAAGTACACTCGCTCTCTATTTGTTCAGCTTCATATAGAAGCACTATGTAGTTCTAAAAGTTAGTAAATAATAACAGTTGTGCATTATAATTTTAAGCAATAGAACACAGAGGGAGTGTGTTATCCTGAAATAACATCCCGGCTGTGATCTGGTGGCCGTAGATCATCACAGCAACTAGTGTGTATGTGGTGTTTCACTTCACGGATGGGTTCAGTGTGGAGGTGAAATTTCCCCGATTGTGGGATTAAAAAAGTATCACTTAAACTTAAAAATGCTGGCTTGGCAAACTGAATGGAAGCTTGTGATGATCACTTAGCATTGTCCTAACTGGCTCCGGCTCTCTTGAATTCATTATTCAATGCCGACAGAATTTTCTAAATGAAATATTCCTTTAAATTTTAAAGACAATTTCTTACTGCTACATTTTTAAAGATGATCTCAAAGGTAGACACACAGGCTCACTACTGCCATGAGCTCGCTGCTAAACTTCTAACTGGGCAACAAGGACAAAGTCTTCCACAATAAACTGCCCTTGTATTGGACCTTCCAGACACTCCTGAACTAACAAGCTGATGTCCCCTGGTGATCAAGTTCTGCCACTGCAACAAACTCATTGGACTGGGTTTTTTCAGGGCACCGGCCCACAGCCAGGGAGAATGTGGCTTACTGAAGCGACACGGAGGATGAGTCTAACAAGGTGTGCAGGAGGGCCTGGGAGAGGCCGGTCCGGCTCATCCAAGCTATGTGGGGGCTCAGGCGGGATTAGAGAGGAGCAGGTTTGCAGACAGTGAGATGGTGGGCTAATGAATGGCAGGCTGGGGAGACAGCGTGTGTCTTCATTCAGCCTGAATGGCAGACTGGTAATGAGAGGGAGCGTTTGGTGTCTTATGCAGGTTAATGAACCCAGGACAGAGGACACCACAGAGACCCTGCTTTAACATGCCAGGCACATGCTGGGTACCCAGCCTGGATCTCCAGCTCGGCCCACTGTATTTGAAATGGCCCACATGGTCTGTATGCTGCATTTCATTTTAGGCAGACATGGTGAAGACTTCCACAACTTTTGTGGAAACTTTTATTGCTTAATGTACATGGAGCCTTACTTGGACCTTGTTTGAAGCTTAGTTGTAGTAGTTGCAGCCACCTCAGCTTTGTGCATCATGAAACAGCCAATAAAAATGTGATGACATGATCATATCAAAGGATATCGTTTCAAGTACTGGTGTAATGGCACGTACAACATGTCCTGGCCTCTGAGGAGACAGATCTAATGCATAACCCCCAACCTGACCGCCAAGAGCAGCGAAGAACCAGTGCACTCTGTGTGTTGTGATGTCTTCGTGTTTTCTGCTGGCGTTCTTTCTATTTTCTCTTTTTATTGAGCTCTACAATCACGGATGAAACCAATATCATAAAGCTAGCAGGCAACATACCTAAGACCATATTTGAAAAAGCCCAGCCCAGCCAGTCTAACTGCACGGTTTTAGGATTCTTTGTCATTAGATCTCTTAAATCAGTGATGAATATTAAACTTTCACACCTAATACATAAACATATTGACTTGTAAAATAATTATAGTGTATATACACCAACCAGGCATAACACTCTGACCACCTCCTCGTTTCTACACTCACTGTTCATCATATCAGCTCCACTGACCGTTCAGTTCCACTCTGTAGTTCTACAGTTACAGACTGTAGTCCATCTGTTTCTCTAATACTCTGTTACCCTGTTCTTCAGTGGTCAGGACCCCCATGGACCCTCACAGAGCAGGTACTATTTGGGTGGTGGGTCATTCTCAGCACTGCAGTGACACTGACGTGGTGGCTGTGTGTTAGTGTGTGTTGTGCTGGTCTGAGTGGATCAGACGCAGCAGTGCTGCTGGAGCTTTTAAACACTGTGTCCACTCACTGGCCACTCTATTAGACACTCCTACCTTGTCGGTCCACCTTGTAGATGTAAAGTCAGAGACGACAGCTCATCTGCTGCTGCACAGTTTGTGTTGGTCATCCTCTAGTCCTTCATCAGTGGTCACAGGACGCTGCCCACAGGACGCTGCCCACAGGACGCTGCCCACAGGACACTGCCCACAGGACGCTGCCCACAGGACGCTGTTGGCTGGATGTTTTTGGTTGGTGGACTATTCTCAGTCCAGCAGTGACACTGAGGTGTTTAAATACTCCAGCAGCGCTGCTGTGTCTGATCCACTCAGACCAGCACAACACAGACTTTAGATATTTTTTCCCAACATGGAAAACTCAGTAGATTAAATTAGCCAAGTTGGTTTCCTGTAGAGAATATATAAACTCACTTTCAATTAGAAAATCAATAAAATGTGTCATTTCATCAGAAACGTTCAAAGTTTGAATACGACTGAAAAGCTTCCATTCATCTTAATAATGAACACAGGAGCCAATTAGCATAATACAATGCAATCATGCTAAAACGTACAATCAATCCTTACCAAACTTCAGAGATTTGGGCTTAAATATTCTTTTAACAACATAAACTGAGCACCCACAATGCAACAGAACCATGTGGGACAGGTGTCATTACCTGCAAGGCTGAAGTGAACAGAACACGGAAGCTGAAGTTATTAGCTGGAAATCTACTGAATAATATTTTGAGATTATCGATCAGTCAGAGAGATAATTAATCAAGTCTGCTGAACTGAATGCACATCCCTATTGAGATGTCTGGTACGACTGACCGACGCTGAAGGGATCTCAGGGTTGCTCTTGCCCAACCGGCCAATGATCGTATCCCAGATTCCGAAAGTTGTTCACTAAAACAATTCATCTGTTAAACTGCTTCATAAGATTAAATTCTAAATGTTTATTTATCTTTGTGTGTGCATGTTATTTTATGATAATTAAGTAATGTCCCATCAAGATGATCAAATAGATGCTTAAAATGTCAAACGTCAAACATACAAAGTACGATGATTTATTATCCTTTATTTATGCACGGTGAGAAGCCGCTGTGCACAGCGCGGTGCTAATGCTGATTTATGAACATGGTGGGTGGAGGCTTGTGATTGAGGGTGAGCAACAGCGGATCTAACGGGAATAACAAAGCAGATGCTATGACGAATGTTTTGAAACGCGCTATAGGCCTTTGTGCACGCAATAATAACAATGAATGTTTGAAGAGATCAAAAAGCTGATCACATTTTAGCCCCTCGGTATCCAAAAGACAACAGGCCTTCTTCTCTCCTCGGGCTGATAAAGGGCGCTCTGGAGAAGTCACTGTCTGTTAGGCTCTGTAAACACCGGAGACAAACACAATGGAAGACAAACACGACCTCCCATTGTGTCGAAACACGGCCTCTCACTAAGCTCAAAGACCCCTTTTTGCCTCTTCTGACATCCTACCTGTTCCATGGGTGCGTTTTCATTGTAAAAGGTGAAGCACTTAACACCCACATTCATCATCCACCTCATCAGAAACATCCACCCTGAACTTTTTGTCATTTGCCATTTTAAAAGGTCTAACTTGAAGGAAAAGGACCGGGTGTGGTTTCGCTCACAGCGTTCAAAGGAGGGAATATTTTCAAATGAAAGTGGTCAATAATAAATGAGAATTTAGTGAAGTTTAGTGGTAACTGAGTGTGGCCATCCTCAGCTTTTATCACAACGTCTACGATTTTTAAGAGACCTTTTTCCACACCTCCAAGTTTGGTCTTAGAAGTGGGTTGCATTTCCTGCTTTTCATGATTCAAGGTATTCTAAACACATTCAGTGATGCTGAATTGTGGACCCTGGTGTGGTCAGTCCATTATTCTGAACACCAACAGCTTCTTTGTTTGATTAGTTTGTCTTGGTCTTCTCAGCACTCTGCTTTGCTTATCTTGCTGTAATTGAATTTCTTCCCAATCAAATGTTTTCCAGAGATATTAAACGATGTATTAAAATTCCAACTCCAGATATTTTTAAACACAGGGGTCTGACTAGGTCCAGGCCATTGGACTATAGCCCCTCATGCTTTTACATGCCGTTACAGCACCACACTCGAATCCACTGAGCTCTTCGACCTTGTGGACGATTGTGGCAATGAGACTGAATGAAACACCTGAATGCACAGGTAGCACATAACTACAGACCATAAGTCATGATGGACCTGACTAACCAGTGCCCTCCCTGAATCAGGGGCTCTCCAAAAGTCTTAAAGATGTTGGTGTATAGTTGGGATACTCTATGCTATTATACCATTAGATAATATTAAAAGTACATTTTCCAAGCTCATCATTCAAGCTCTGCATATCCACCTGTTTTTTTTCTATTATCTCAATCAAATTACGAGTAAAAGTAGTTTGATCCTCCGGCGCTCAGATCCATTGTGTGACTTCTCCAGTGTTGGCTTATGATGGCAGTCCATGGCCGTTGCTGTTCACCAGTTCTGACCTGGTTCAAATGAAGCCAAAACCAAAATTTCACAAATGAAAGAAACGGAGAGAAACAAAGGAATGCAAAATGAAGGCAGGCAAGTTCAGACCCACCCCAAGCCCAAGGCCCGGAGTTTGGTGCTATACCCCTGACTACAGTCTGTAAACGTCCACCAATAACAAGGACCTACAGAGTACAGGAAAGTGGCCAATGAACTCCTCACATTCATAAAAGCCAAGCAGCTTTAAGCAGTGGAGAGAAATAAGGCTAAGACAGCTTGTGAAGGCCTGGCTGCTCAGTAAGAAACCCTTACTGAAGTAGAACCTCCATCAGCCATCCTGTCCACCTGCCTCTCTCTCTCTCTAGGTACCCCAAACGCCACAGGCCGGGCAGTTTATTTACATGGTTAAGGTGAAACAGAGCAGCACGTTTGCGTATTCTGAGTGCTTCTGAGCTGAATGCTGCTTATAGCAGTGGATCGGCCAGAAAATCAGACCTAAATCTTCACTTTCGCCTCGACCCGCTGCAGTGGTCTAGCTACAATTTTGCACAGATTTTGTCTGATACTAATTGACCATTTGTAAAGTAATGACCGACACGCCTGTCAGCCAATAACAGCTGTTTCCAAACATGTTCGTCCACCAATCAAAACACTGACAAAACTTGTTGAATTATTGGACTTGTTTTTTTTTAAATTATTATTATTATTTCATTCCAAAAGCTAAAAAAGTTTTAATATAAAGTATTTTCTAGTTTCCATATAAAATATTTGAAGTTCATTGGAAATCAAGCGTTTTGCCAGTAGTGGTCTATACAGAACACAACGCTCTAGTGTTTTTATCTAGCATGTGAAATACTAACCAAAGCCTGAAGAGATGGCAAGAGATCTTAATGATCAGCACAAGGAAGGCTGTGAAAATGTAGTCGCTGATGTGTTGTACTCTAGGTGTGGGGGTGTTACGACCCTAGGGGTCGCGGTGTTTTGTTCTTTGCAATTTTCTCTCTTTTCTTTCATGTATTGCAGTGTCATGATGGCTCCAGTCCAGAGGTCTCGATCTAATAAAGCTGGATTACGACCCGGTGGAAGCGTGAAGTGAGAGAGAGGGTTCGTGCTGTTGCTTCCCGGTTCCCTGACCAACAACCTGAGAACCGCTCGCGCTCCTATAAGGCCGTGATGGAGTCTTAACTGTGTACGGAGCCGTTTACAAGGTGTTCAGGTGTTCAGTGTGGCGTGTAAAACCAACAAACAATGTTTCCAATGATGTTGAAACTTCAATATATCGCTGCTGTCGGAAGAAAACATTTTTCCGTTTTTCGCGTAATTTGAAAACGCCTGTTACTCATATGGTGTGGACGCTACCTCTGAAGTCTGTATGTTCTCCATCAAAGTCTGTGAGGCCTAGACACTGCAGTATCTTCCTCGGTTTAGGGAGGCAGGGCTTCTTTGTTCGTCTCTGTTTTCTCCTGGTGATTGGTTAAGGAAAGGAGTTGGGTTAAATTTTCTTTCCTTTTTTGTTGTTTAGGTTTAGTTAGTCGTTAAAACTTAGTTAGCTTTGTTATGTTTGTTATTTTCTCCTACCCTCCTTTCATGTTATGCTATTTTGGTCCAGTTTTCTCATCTATGTTTCAACCTTAATAAATCATTATCATTATGAAGCTGGTTGTTGTGTGTGGTCAAGGGAATCTAAAGGGCGTGGATGCTCTCTCTCTCTGTCTCTCTGTCTCTCTCTCTCTCTCTCTCTCTCTCTCTCTCTGTCTCTCTCTCTCTCTCTCTCTCTCTCTGTCTCTCTCTCTCTCTCTCTCTCTCTCTCTGTCTCTCTCTGTCTCTCTCTCTCTCTCTCTCTCTCTCTCTCTCTGTCTCTCTCTCTCTCTCTTCCCCCTCTCTCTCTCTCTCTCTGTGTCTCTCTTCCCCTCTCTCTCTCTCTCTCTGTCTCTCTCTCTCTCTCTCTTCCCCTCTCTCTCTCTCTCTCTCTCTCTTCCCCTCTCTCTGTCTCTCTCTCTCTCTCTTCCCCTCTCTCTCTCTCTCTCTCTCTCTCTTCCCCTCTCTCTGTCTCTCTCTCTCTCTCTCTCTCTCTCTTCCCCTCTCTCTCTCTCTCTCTCTCTCTCTCTCTCTCTTCCCCTCTCTCTGTCTCTCTCTCTCTGTCTCTCTCTCTCTCTCTTCCCTTCTCTCTCTCTCTCTCTCTCTCTCTGTCTCTCTCTCTCTGTCTCTCTCTCTCTCTCTCTCTCTTCCCCTCTCTCTCTCTCTCTCTCTCTCTCTCTCTCTCTCTCTCTCTCTTCCCCTCTCTCTGTCTCTCTCTCTCTTCCCCTCTCTCTCTCTCTCTCTCTCTCTCTCTCTCTCTTCCCCTCAATCTGTCTCTCTCTCTCTGTCTCTCTCTCTCTCTCTCTCTCTCTCTCTCTCTCTCTCTCTCTCTCTCTCTTCCCCTCTCTCTGTCTCTCTCTCTCTCTCTCTCTCTTCCCCTCTCTCTGTCTCTCTCTCTCTCTCTCTCTCTCTCTCTCTCTTCCCCTCTCTCTCTCTGTCTCTCTCTCTCTCTCTCTCTCTCTGTCTCTCTCTCTCTCTCTTCCTCTCTCTCTCTCTCTCTCTCTCTCTCTCTCTCTTCCCCTCTCTCTGTCTCTCTCTCTCTCTCTCTCTCTCTTCCCCTCTCTCTGTCTCTCTCTCTCTCTCTCTCTCTCTCTCTCTCTCTCTCTGTCTCTCTCTCTCTCTCTCTCTCTCTCTCTCTTCCCCTCTCTCTGTCTCTCTCTCTCTCTCTCTCTCTCTCTCTCTCTCTCTCTCTCTCTCTCTCTCTCCCCCTCTCTCTCTCTCTCTCTCTCTCTCTCTCTCTCCTTTTATGATATGGCCTAACCGTAGACTGGGTCATAACAACCATATTCACAGCTCAACGTGAACACTACTGCCAGGCAGGCTTATATCTATATCACTATATCTGAGTATACTGTACTTGCTGACACTGAGTTTAATGTGATTTCTAACAATAAATAATGTTATGCAACAACGCTAAGATGGTTGATAATTAGCTATGGGAACGTTTCAAAGGTTAATTAGCTTGATAAGCTTGATAAGTTAGATTAAACATGCTGTGACCTAACCAGAGTTGTTAACACTCCCACACATGCCATTGACTGTTCTGTTGGACAAGTCTGATAAAAGACCTTGTGTACAAGATGATGAATTCTCTTTATAATAGCACGAACTAGCTTGCTTTGAAATTTTGAGATGTGATAATTTCATCACAAGAGGTTTTCATAGTGTTGTGTATGGACTAACATCTCCTGTTCTGGTTTTTAGTGGTGTTAATTCATATTTACTGTCCCTGACGTTCACTATACTAGTGCATATTTTAGTATAAAATTGTTATGAGATATTAAAAAGCTGTTTAGGTTACTGTTGGTCATTTTGACTGTATACATTAGACTAAAGGGCGCTCGCCCACCTTCTGGACCAGTTCAGTCCATGTTATGGGGACAGCCGTGGGCTGGAGGTTAGGGAACCCGCCTTGTGATCGAAACGTCGTTGGTTCGATCCCCAGAGCTGACAGTATGTGACTGAAGTGACCTTGAGCAAGACATCCAACCCCCAACTGCTCCCCAGGCACTGTGGATAGGGCGGCCCACCACTCCAAGTATGTGTGTCCTAGTGTGTATGTGGTGCTTCACTGCACGAATGGATTAAAATGTGAAGGTGAAATTTCCCCACTCTGGGACTAATAAGGGTCACATAATCTTAATGTCCAGACATAGTGCTTCATTCAATATGTATTTGCAGCTAGCCAAGGCTTTTTAAAGACTTTGGTGGGTTTGCATGGCATAGTTTGTATTTTCTCATCTTTTGTATTGTTACTGTTTTATTCTATCATACTCATATTTTTCAAGGTAAATAAACTAAGGTGACCAGGCTACTTGTTAAGATATCAACACAGATCAGATGCTCACAGATAAAAGGACAAGGCTGAAGTTTACTTGAGGTTTTGATGAAGGTACAGAGGGCATAGTCAGAACCAGAGAGCAAGAGAAGCAAAACTAATGGGGCATCCAGTGAGTAGCCAAAAACTAGTCCGGATTCAAAAACCAAAATCTCATTCAATATCCAGCAAACAAACCAGAAAGGGCAGGTCAGAAATACAGAAAACAGGTCATACACAGAAGAACTTACACAAACCAAGACACTCAGTGCGCAACGGAAGGTGCTGGCAATACTTCGCCTTGGTTCTAAGCTAAAGACTAACAGAGAAAATCAGGTGTGACAGTTTAGACTTCGGGTGAGGAGGAACGCTGAAATTAATGTTCACTGGTTGGTGGCGATGGAGTAGGAGTCACGTGGTCTCCCACTGGTTCATGGGAGTTGGAGTCCTCTAAGCCATTCAAGGAGTTAAGTGATCGGAGAAAAAGGAACAGGTGGAGGAGGCGTCCTACTGAATAAGTCAAGCTACCTGCTGTCCAGTGCTGTACAGAAAGCCTCACCTGTATGCCCCACTCACCATCCTGATGATACTGGTGCTTCCACAGACTCAAACTATTCAATCATAAACGTTGTTTCACCCACCTTACAAGACACTGAGCTCTGCTCACGTTCATACCAACACATCCTCATGATAGGCTTCTAACAGTCGTCACTTATGTTCTTGGATGTAGCTCTCATTTTCACTGTGATACCGTAAAGAACTGGGAAAATATGATCCGGAATAAAACAAAACAACAGCAATATAATGGAATAGATCAGACAATATACACACTTAAAATATTGGTTCTTCAAGGGTTCTTTAATAATGGATAGAACCATGAACTCTCAAAGAACCCTTTTTAAATGATTAAAGGGTTCCTTGCATCCTGAAAGTGTTCTTCAGATTGAGGGAGAATGTGCTGTAGATGGTTCTATGTAGAAAGTTTTTGAAAAAAATGCTTCTATGTGGCACCAAAAAGGTTCTTCTGTTGAGTAAAAACTGACTTCGCAGTAACAGAAGTGCCCTTTTTGGTACTATGTGGAACCCTTTCCCTTACTGCACTGAAATGTTATCCTGAGCTAAAAGTTTGACTAAGGGAACCTGGACCTTTGCAAACAGTCATTGGCTGTGTTTACATGCAAAGATTTTTGCCAATCCAATTGAATACAATCAGATTACAGATTCAGACTAATGTGTTTATATGCTCACTCTGTTCAACAGTCTGATGAAAATCTTTCGTTTACATGCTCAGTACAAGTCAGAGTGAGATGAGCAGCAGTGAGCAGTGATTGTGTTTTTAACTGCTTTAAAATGACGTCAGACTCAGGAAAACGTCCTTCACACGTCCTTATTAAAGAAGGCAGAGAGGAAGACGTCGTGCTCTGAGACGCATAAGCTGGACGTCCGTCCCACCGCCGTCTTTTAAAGATCAGAGCATGAACTTCGTCTCCTCTGCAGACCAGTTTCTGCTCCGCCGTGTTGAACGGTATAAACTCTCACTGTGACGCGACGCTCATGCAGAACGGACTGAAACTTTCCGATAGGGAATGTAATCGGATTCAGGCGCTTACACGGATATTATTCTTCTATTTAATGGATTATTTAGAGGTTTAAACACCTTATTAAATCGGATAGAAATTGTATTCCGAATGGCCTCAATCAGATTAGACTGTTCCGATTGAGGTGTTTACATTGACATATTCTATTCCGATTGAGCTATTAGTCGGATTATCAACAAATTATTAGGCTGCATGTAAACATGGCTAGTGAAAGTCAGATTTGACATGCTACGTCACACATGTCAGGCTCCAGTCCCTGTAGACTGAAACCCTGCAGACTTCAGCTCACTGCCTCATTAAACACACCTGATTCAGCTCATCAGTTAACGAGGCCTTCAGGGATGGAATTCAGAGCATTAGATGAGGGTAAACATTGATCTCCACAGCACTTTGGCCAGGAAGGTCCCCAGTTTGACATGCCTGTGTTAAATGTTGCTTCTTTAATAAGTAATGACTGTAACTCACATGCAATGAAAGCTTATAGCCAACATTTATCACTGTGCAAACTACACACCTAAATTAGCAAATGGAACATAAACAAAATCTGAACAAAAATACACTTGAATGCTAAAAACAGCAGCTGCAGCCGTTTTTGCATGTGTATTGTTGATAAAGGGGCAGTGTTTGGTCTATTTTTAGTCATGCATGTCATCTCAACCTCAAGAGCATGAACTGCTTTGATGTGACCTTGTTTAGCATGTATCTGGAAGGAGGTTATGCAATTAGAGAGGTGGAAGAACAGGGGGCGGAGACTTCATTCACATCTGTTAGAGCGCTATGCTACATCAGCATAGTGTAACATATGAATGGAAAGTTTAAAAAATAAACATCAGGCTGTGGATTTTAACGAGGAAAGCTGCTGAACCGCCTGTGTGAATAGACAGGGTGAGGGAAAGCGGCTTACAGCACAGCTGTGAACAGCTCTGTGATTTCATGGGACAGTGGTCGAAGGCAATCCATTCAATATTTAACACTATTGCGTTTTGTTTTGTACAATTTCTCACTCATAGCTCATTAAAGGAAGCAGAGACTTTCTGGGAAGAGTGCATACATTTTATACATTTTTTAAAGGAGAAGAAGGTTTTTTGTTATTATTTGATTACAAGCCCATTTCCGAAAAAGTTGTGACTCTGTGCAAAATATTAATAAAAAGGAGGAGCATTTATTAAGGTCATTCGTGGACTAATATCTCCTATTCTAGTGTGTAGAAGTGTTTATTGAGGTTTTTTATGGACCAGTGTCTCATATTACTCCTCGTATGTAAGAGTGTTTATTGAGCTTCTTTATGGACTAATGTATCCTATTCTAGTGTCTAGAATCATTCATTAAGGTTTTCATTCATTATGGACTAATATCTCCTGGTCTGGTTTGTAGTGGTGTTAATGGAGGTTGTGTATGGTCTAATATCTCCTGTTCTGGTTTGTAGTGGTGTGAATTGAGGTTGTGTATGGACTAATATCTCCTGTTCTGGTTTGTAGTGGTGTTAATTGAGGTTGTGTATGGACTAATATCTCCTGGTCTGGTTTGTAGTGGTGTTAATTGAGGTTGTGTATGGACTAATATCTCCTGTTCTGGTTTGTAGTGGTGTTAAGTGAGGTTGTGTATGGTCTAATATCTCCTGTTCTGGTTTGTAGTGGCGTTAATGGAGGTTGTGTATGGTCTAATATCTCCTGTTCTGGTTTGTAGTGGTGTTAATTGAGGTTGTGTATGGTCTAATATCTCCTATTCTGGTTTGTAGTGGTGTTAATTGAGGTTGTGTATGGTCTAATATCTCCTGTTCTGGTTTGTAGTGGCGTTAATGGAGGTTGTGTATGGTCTAAAATCTCCTGGTCTGGTTTGTAGTGGTGTTAATGGAGGTTGTGAATGGTCTAATATCTCCTGTTCTGGTTTGTAGTGGTGTTAATTGAGGTTGTGTATGGTCTAATATCTCCTGTTCTGGTTTGTAGTGGTGTTAATGGAGGTTGTGTATGGTCTAATATCTCCTGTTGTGGTTTATAATGGTGTTAATGGAGGTTGTGTATGGTCTAATATCTCCTGTTCTGGTTTGTAGTGGTGTGAATTGAGGTTGTGTATGGACTAATATCTCCTGTTCTGGTTTGTAGTGGTGTTAATTGAGGTTGTGTATGGACTAATATCTCCTGGTCTGGTTTGTAGTGGTGTTAATTGAGGTTGTGTATGGACTAATATCTCCTGTTCTGGTTTGTAGTGGTGTTAAGTGAGGTTGTGTATGGTCTAATATCTCCTGTTTTGGTTTGTAGTGGTGTTAAGTGAGGTTGTGTATGGCCTAATATCTCCTGTTCTGGTTTGTAGTGGCGTTAATGGAAGTTGTGTATGGTCTCATATCTCCTGGTCTGGTTTGTAGTGGTGTTAATGGAGGTTGTGAATGGTCTAATATCTCCTGTTCTGGTTTGTAGTGGCGTTAATGGAGGTTGTGTATGGTCTAATATCTCCTATTCTGGTTTGTAGTGGTCTGAATTGAGGATGTGTATGGTCTAATATCTCCTGGTCTGGTTTGTAGTGGTGTTAAGTGAGGTTGTGTATGGTCTAATATCTCCTGTTCTGGTTTGTAGTGGCGTTAATGGAGGTTGTGTATGGTCTAATATCTCCTGTTCTGGTTTGTAGTGGTGTTAATTGAGGTTGTGTATGGTCTAATATCTCCTATTCTGGTTTGTAGTGGTGTTAATTGAGGTTGTGTATGGTCTAATATCTCCTGTTCTGGTTTGTAGTGGCGTTAATGGAGGTTGTGTATGGTCTAATATCTCCTGTTCTGGTTTGTAGTGGTGTGAATTGAGGTTGTGTATGGTCTAATATCTCCTGCTCTGGTTTGTAGTGGTGTTAATTGAGGTTGTGTATGGTCTAATATCTCCTGTTCTGGTTTGTAGTGGCGTTAATGGAGGTTGTGTATGGTCTAATATCTCCTGTTCTGGTTTGTAGTGGTGTGAATTGAGGTTGTGTATGGTCTAATATCTCCTATTCTGGTTTGTAGTGGTGTTAATTGAGGTTGTGTATGGTCTAATATCTCCTGTTCTGGTTTGTAGTGGCGTTAATGGAGGTTGTGTATGGTCTAATATCTCCTGTTCTGGTTTGTAGTGGTGTTAATGGAGGTTGTGAATGGTCTAATATCTCCTGTTCTGGTTTGTAGTGGCGTTAATGGAGGTTGTGTATGGTCTAATATCTCCTATTCTGGTTTGTAGTGGTTTGAATTGAGGATGTGTATGGTCTAATATCTCCTATTCTGGTTTGTAGTGGTGTTAATTGAGGTTGTGTATGGTCTAATATCTCCTGGTCTGGTTTGTAGTGGTGTTAAGTGAGGTTGTGTATGGTCTAATATCTCCTGTTCTGGTTTGTAGTGGCGTTAATGGAGGTTGTGTATGGTCTAATATCTCCTGTTCTGGTTTGTAGTGGTGTGAATTGAGGTTGTGTATGGTCTAATATCTCCTGTTCTGGTTTGTAGTGGTGTTAATTGAGGTTGTGTATGGTCTAATATCTCCTGTTCTGGTTTGTAGTGGCGTTAATGGAGGTTGTGTATGGTCTAATATCTCCTGTTCTGGTTTGTAGTGGTGTTAATTGAGGTTGTGTATGGTCTAATATCTCCTATTCTGGTTTGTAGTGGTGTTAAGTGAGGTTGTGTATGGTCTAATATCTCCTGTTTTGGTTTGTAGTGGTGTTAAGTGAGGTTGTGTATGGTCTAATATCTCCTGTTCTGGTTTGTAGTGGCGTTAATGGAAGTTGTGTATGGTCTCATATCTCCTGGTCTGGTTTGTAGTGGTGTTAATGGAGGTTGTGAATGGTCTAATATCTCCTGTTCTGGTTTGTAGTGGCGTTAATGGAGGTTGTGTATGGTCTAATATCTCCTATTCTGGTTTGTAGTGGTCTGAATTGAGGATGTGTATGGTCTAATATCTCCTGGTCTGGTTTGTAGTGGTGTTAAGTGAGGTTGTGTATGGTCTAATATCTCCTGTTCTGGTTTGTAGTGGCGTTAATGGAGGTTGTGTATGGTCTAATATCTCCTGTTCTGGTTTGTAGTGGTGTTAATTGAGGTTGTGTATGGTCTAATATCTCCTATTCTGGTTTGTAGTGGTGTTAATTGAGGTTGTGTATGGTCTAATATCTCCTGTTCTGGTTTGTAGTGGCGTTAATGGAGGTTGTGTATGGTCTAATATCTCCTGTTCTGGTTTGTAGTGGTGTGAATTGAGGTTGTGTATGGTCTAATATCTCCTGTTCTGGTTTGTAGTGGTGTTAATTGAGGTTGTGTATGGTCTAATATCTCCTGTTCTGGTTTGTAGTGGCGTTAATGGAGGTTGTGTATGGTCTAATATCTCCTGTTCTGGTTTGTAGTGGTGTGAATTGAGGTTGTGTATGGTCTAATATCTCCTATTCTGGTTTGTAGTGGTGTTAATTGAGGTTGTGTATGGTCTAATATCTCCTGTTCTGGTTTGTAGTGGCGTTAATGGAGGTTGTGTATGGTCTAATATCTCCTGTTCTGGTTTGTAGTGGTGTTAATGGAGGTTGTGAATGGTCTAATATCTCCTGTTCTGGTTTGTAGTGGCGTTAATGGAGGTTGTGTATGGTCTAATATCTCCTATTCTGGTTTGTAGTGGTTTGAATTGAGGATGTGTATGGTCTAATATCTCCTATTCTGGTTTGTAGTGGTGTTAATTGAGGTTGTGTATGGTCTAATATCTCCTGGTCTGGTTTGTAGTGGTGTTAAGTGAGGTTGTGTATGGTCTAATATCTCCTGTTCTGGTTTGTAGTGGCGTTAATGGAGGTTGTGTATGGTCTAATATCTCCTGTTCTGGTTTGTAGTGGTGTGAATTGAGGTTGTGTATGGTCTAATATCTCCTGTTCTGGTTTGTAGTGGTGTTAATTGAGGTTGTGTATGGTCTAATATCTCCTGTTCTGGTTTGTAGTGGCGTTAATGGAGGTTGTGTATGGTCTAATATCTCCTGTTCTGGTTTGTAGTGGCGTTAATTGAGGTTGTGTATGGTCTAATATCTCCTATTCTGGTTTGTAGTGGTGTTAATTGAGGTTGTGTATGGTCTAATATCTCCTGTTCTGGTTTGTAGTGGCGTTAATGGAGGTTGTGTATGGTCTAATATCTCCTGGTCTGGTTTGTAGTGGTGTTAATGGAGGTTGTGAATGGTCTAATATCTCCTGTTCTGGTTTGTAGTGGTGTTAATTGAGGTTGTGTATGGTCTAATATCTCCTGTTCTGGTTTGTAGTGGCGTTAATGGAGGTTGTGTATGGTCTAATATCTCCTATTCTGGTTTGTAGTGGTTTGAATTAAGGATGTGTATGGTCTAATATCTCCTATTCTGGTTTGTAGTGGTGTTAATTGAGGTTGTGTATGGTCTAATATCTCCTGGTCTGGTTTGTAGTGGTGTTAAGTGAGGTTGTGTATGGTCTAATATCTCCTGTTCTGGTTTGTAGTGGCGTTAATGGAGGTTGTGTATGGTCTAATATCTCCTGTTCTGGTTTGTAGTGGTGTGAATTGAGGTTGTGTATGGTCTAATATCTCCTGTTCTGGTTTGTAGTGGTGTTAATTGAGGTTGTGTATGGTCTAATATCTCCTGTTCTGGTTTGTAGTGGCGTTAATGGAGGTTGTGTATGGTCTAATATCTCCTGTTCTGGTTTGTAGTGGCGTTAATTGAGGTTGTGTATGGTCTAATATCTCCTATTCTGGTTTGTAGTGGTGTTAATGGAGGTTGTGTATGGTCTAATATCTCCTGTTGTGGTTTATAATGGTGTTAATGGAGGTTGTGTATGGTCTAATATCTCCTGTTCTGGTTTGTAGTGGTGTGAATTGAGGTTGTGTATGGACTAATATCTCCTGTTCTGGTTTGTAGTGGTGTTAATTGAGGTTGTGTATGGACTAATATCTCCTGGTCTGGTTTGTAGTGGTGTTAATTGAGGTTGTGTATGGACTAATATCTCCTGTTCTGGTTTGTAGTGGTGTTAAGTGAGGTTGTGTATGGTCTAATATCTCCTGTTTTGGTTTGTAGTGGTGTTAAGTGAGGTTGTGTATGGTCTAATATCTCCTGTTCTGGTTTGTAGTGGCGTTAATGGAAGTTGTGTATGGTCTAATATCTCCTGTTCTGGTTTGTAGTGGTGTTAATTGAGGTTGTGTATGGTCTAATATCTCCTGTTCTGGTTTGTAGTGGTGTTAAGTGAGGTTGTGTATGGTCTAATATCTCCTGTTCTGGTTTGTAGTGGCGTTAATGGAGGTTGTGTATGGTCTAATATCTCCTGTTCTGGTTTGTAGTGGTGTTAATTGAGGTTGTGTATGGTCTAATATCTCCTGTTCTGGTTTGTAGTGGTGTTAATTGAGGTTGTGTATGGTCTAATATCTCCTGTTCTGGTTTGTAGTGGCGTTAATGGAGGTTGTGTATGGTCTAATATCTCCTGTTCTGGTTTGTAGTGGTGTGAATTGAGGTTGTGTATGGTCTAATATCTCCTGTTCTGGTTTGTAGTGGTGTTAATTGAGGTTGTGTATGGTCTAATATCTCCTGTTCTGGTTTGTAGTGGCGTTAATGGAGGTTGTGTATGGTCTAATATCTCCTGTTCTGGTTTGTAGTGATGTTAATTGAGGTTGTGTATGGTCTAATATCTCCTATTCTGGTTTGTAGTGGTGTTAATTGAGGTTGTGTATGGTCTAATATCTCCTGTTCTGGTTTGTAGTGGCGTTAATGGAGGTTGTGTATGGTCTAATATCTCCTGGTCTGGTTTGTAGTGGCGTTAATGGAGGTTGTGTATGGTCTAATATCTCCTGTTCTGGTTTGTAGTGGTGTGAATTGAGGTTGTGTATGGTCTAATATCTCCTGTTCTGGTTTGTAGTGGTGTTAATTGAGGTTGTGTATGGTCTAATATCTCCTGTTCTGGTTTGTAGTGGCGTTAATGGAGGTTGTGTATGGTCTAATATCTCCTGTTCTGGTTTGTAGTGATGTTAATTGAGGTTGTGTATGGTCTAATATCTCCTATTCTGGTTTGTAGTGGTGTTAATTGAGGTTGTGTATGGTCTAATATCTCCTGTTCTGGTTTGTAGTGGCGTTAATGGAGGTTGTGTATGGTCTAATATCTCCTGGTCTGGTTTGTAGTGGTGTTAATGGAGGTTGTGAATGGTCTAATATCTCCTGTTCTGGTTTGTAGTGGTGTTAATTGAGGTTGTGTATGGTCTAATATCTCCTGTTCTCGTTTGTAGTGGTGTTAATTGAGGTTGTGTATGGTCTAATATCTCCTATTCTGGTTTGTAGTGGTGTTAATTGAGGTTGTGTATGGTCTAATATCTCCTGGTCTGGTTTGTAGTGGTGTTAAGTGAGGTTGTGTATGGTCTAATATCTCCTGTTCTGGTTTGTAGTGGCGTTAATGGAGGTTGTGTATGGTCTAATATCTCCTGTTCTGGTTTGTAGTGGTGTTAATTGAGGTTGTGTATGGTCTAATATCTCCTATTCTGGTTTGTAGTGGTGTTAAGTGAGGTTGTGTATGGTCTAATATCTCCTGTTCTGGTTTGTAGTGGCGTTAATGGAGGTTGTGTATGGTCTAATATCTCCTGTTCTGGTTTATAATGGTGTTAATTGAGGTTGTGTATGGTCTAATATCTCCTGTTCTGGTTTGTAGTGGCGTTAATGGAGGTTGTGTATGGTCTAATATCTCCTGTTCTGGTTTGTAGTGGTGTTAATTGAGGTTGTGTATGGTCTAATATCTCCTATTCTGGTTTGTAGTGGTGTTAATTGAGGTTGTGTATGGACTAGTAGAAGTTTATTCGGTATTGAATAATAGCATACAAAGCAGCTATAAAGTAATGTTAACACATTAATTCATAATCAGCTCATTATTATTTAATTTTGAAATAACAGCAAACAGGTGCCTCATGAACTATCAGCTGTACAGTATTATTCAGTACTGTGTATAAAGGTATTATGTGAACAAGTAATGAACGCAGTAATTATGTAATTACTTACAAATAATTATGTAACGTGAATCAAGTGCACCAACATTAACCGGGATGAGGTTATTAAGAAAGCCTAATGGGCCAAATTCAGGCCAGGCCTATGTGTGTGTGAGTATGTGAGTTAGTGGAGGGGGGCTGTGAATCACCAGCACTCCTGCCTCCCATCGCTCTGAATCAATACCCATTTATAGAAATGGAACGCAGTAGGGAAATTGAAGTGCTCATTAAAAGCTATGCTGCTTCGTCCATTTGTGTGTTTTCAAATGTGGAGCCGTTGGTCTTTTCTGACAGTCACAATTTACTCTTGTTGCTATTTACCCACTGTAAACATACTTTTGGGTATCAGCGGCCACGTTTCTCCCGTCCGGCACTCTCCTAATGCGCCCCCAGACCCTTGCCTTTCTCCTGTACCACACACTCACGCACTTACACACACACCCACACACAGGTTGCTGCTGCTAGGCAACGCCTCCTCAGAGGAGGACGAGAGCTGCCTCATTGTTCCGCTGCCGTTCGGAGCATCTGTCTCAAGGTCTCTCCCTCTGTTCTCTGCTTACTGCGATATATAGACAGAGAGTTATGGAGAGAAGCCCTGTGTCTGTTCTGTATGGAGAGCATATAGACAGGTTGGCTCTTCAGATATACAGAGTCCTCTGAAGGTCTTCACTTATTTTTCAGGAACAATCATAATAATGTTCTCTCAAGCTCAGCGTACACGAAGCACATGCTGCTTTATTACATTGAGCCCCACTGGGAACGAGCCTCCACCGTCTGCGAGTGCACCAAGTCTAAAGCTTCTCGAGAAGACCTGAGACCTGAGACCTCAGAACAACTAGCAAGTATTATTCTATCATTGGGTTTTTTCTTAGTGAATCTATTCAGATTTACATTTCCCACTGTTCCCTGCAGCTAGATGTGCTTTTCTCTTCTCCTTCAACTGTGATTTTGATCTTTTCTCTGTTTTTTGACTGTTTCACTGGCTAATTTATGTAATGCTGATGGCTGGGTGCTTGTTTGGAGTTCTAATAAGTTATAGTTCACATTACAAATAATGGTCTCAGCCCTTTCCATCCAGGAATCTCTCTCGGGACATGGTATTACTCGCTATCCCAGCAAATGTCAAGCTTAGTTGGGTGTAATTCTGGTGGCAGCATTACCAGCATTCCTTTTTTACAATTATAAATATATTAAACTCTATACATTTAAATATTATCTACACATTTTGTCTGGTCTTTTACTGTCTTTTGTCTTTGCACTGTTTACTATGCATCTTTTATTACTGCACTGAATTGAATTGAACTGAATTTAGGTCGTGTAAATGTCTTTTTCCTTATTATTCGGTTATGAAAAGGCACAAATACACACCTTTCACCTGGAAAAATGTATTTAAGGTTCACAATCGGACCTTAAAACCACTGCTGGAGCTTTGAGGAAACATTTTCACTGTTTGTACCTCGAGGAATGAAAAATGTACCTTCATTTCTAACAGTGTAGAGAGGCCTTGCAAAGAGCTGCTGTCACTATTTTCCAACCATTGATTCAACCATTGATTACGCTGCTACCTGTATCCGCAGTCAATGATGTATCTAGGACTAGCGATGGCTTTTCTCATGAAATTGATCCTATTGGAAATCAAAATGTGATCGGTGGATTACTCTGTCGCTTTGTAACTATGCTGACAGTCAATCTAATACAATTGGACTTTTCTTCAGCTCTTGAAGGTCTATCCAATAAAAGAGATTGCTTAGCTATGTCTACCTAGATACCACAAAGAAAAACTATTCCTGATTGGCCGATTTTATGCAAGGAGCTGCACAGACTAGTCGACTTGACTTTACTGCCAGGCAATAACACATTAAACTTAATGTCAACGAGTCACTCACTGGGGTCCATATCTCTGGTTTCCTGAAGTCTACATTGATGGCATTTGGCAGGCGCTCTTATCAAGAGAGGAAGGAAGTGTTGGGAGTCTTGCCCAAGGACTCTTATTGGTATAGTGTAGAGTGTTTACCCAGGCATGGCTTAAACCCTAGTCTACAGCACAGAAGAGGTGTTACCCACTACACCAACCAACCTACCAGGCTAGCAATGCCTGTGTGAAAGGGCACATGCTCTAGAGTTTGGCATCGTTCTTACCTTTCTTCACCACTCTGGTGCTTCAGATATCAGATATTGAAGATTGTTATCTCTTTTCCCAAAAGCTACAACAAAAAGTCAAATGTTGTTGGAAAAGAGGCGCCTCGCCCTATAATCCCATAAAAGTTGAAGTCGGTTAAGGTGCTCTAAATCATCTGGCTCTCTGGACCTCCACCGCAGGTGAGCATCTTGGCAAGGTCACCAAGATTAGATACAAATTTGTGGGTTTTCAGGGTCTGTGTCTTCAGTTCTCTGAAGGCAAGCATTGCGACCCACAGCTCATAGCAAAGTGCACGTAACGTTCTAATGACCCGTGGCTTCATCACAGATTTTAAGTCAGGTTTTTAAAGTAGCTTGTTGCAAAGCATTCCTTTCTCTTGTGGTTTTATTCATGACTTCATCAGCGAGTAGTCAATGCCGACTTGACGTTATTACATATACACAAATGTTTAAAGAATTTAACACTTTTGTTTCCATTCAGATTTAAATTTTGTTGGAAACTGCGGTGCATTACAAATATAGCACCATGCAAACACCATGTATGTTTAAATGATCAGCAACATGCAGAAACGTCTGAAAATCACTAATCAGGGATTATAATGAAGATGGTTGGGTAATAAGCAAATCGTAGGTGATTTATTAATGAAAACTTATCGTCTCAATACACATACATTTCTTTACAAGCAGATCTGGACCTCCCCAACATGGCGGACATGCAGACACATGGCCAGAGAGCTTGTAGAGAGAATTCCCACTCGGTAATGTCTTTCGGGTTTCTCGAGCGCTAGGGGGCGCTCCCGAGCGAGTCCACAATGAATGGGTTAAGATGTAGAATTTGAGCAAAATCATAGTTTATAAATGCTCAAACATTTTTAATGCTAAAGAATTCCTTCATTTCCTGAACAGCTTAAAATATTTTAACACCGCTGTTTTATTTAAAAGCTTATAAACTCGAGTTATAGGAGTTTAACACGCCGCCTCGTGCGTTCATGATGTCAGTAAAGCCCCGCCTCCTGCTGCCCAACACCTGTTTACTGTAGAATAAAGGAAGCACAGGTGAGTTTTCTCTGCTGATTTAGCGAAACTCCGCCTCCTGCCGTCTGAAATGAAAGGGAAGTTCTGTGATTAGAAACTATTAACTTCTCGTTTTTAGCCGTTGAGTTCCATTCACTCCCATTCATTAATGACTTGCTTACAGGCGCCCTCTGCTGTTTTTGATATAACAGGTGAAGAGGGAGTGGCCAGACTCCTCATGAACCGCTCTGATATCACCTCTGATTGACAACAGCAGCCAGCATTACATCTATATATTAATTTATACAAGACAGCGCCCCCAGGTGACCAATTACAGACTTGCACATACTGCAACAAAGATGAAAACAAAAGAAACACACACACACACACACACACACACACACACACAAACAGCACACAGAAGGAATATTATGAGTAGGGCCCTCAACATTGTTAAGAGTTTTATTTTGTTAAAGCTTATGTTTGCTTTTGTTTGTAATTGTAAATTATCTGTAATTGCCGTTTTTGTATCCTGATTATGTAACACCGTTACAAGTCCAACAGAAACAAAATGTCCAAAATAGGATAAAAAACTAAAAACTTGATGTAATAGTTTGGCAGAAAAATTACGTCCCCAGTCTGAAGGTCAAAGCTACAGATCTCGCTTTGAATTTCGACCGTGGCAAAAACGGCCTCTGCTCTGCCCACTTCGCCTCTTATCTTGGCCAGCGCGCCGCGTTTGCTTTCCGGAAGAGCCTTTTTTCATTCAGAGCTCGGAAGGCGAACTGGCACAGCTGATAATGATGGCCTGTGTCAGCCACATTTTTCACCTCTAGTTAAAAAGGGATTGGGAGCGCGCGCAGAGAGACGAGAGGCCTCCGCATTGTCGCGCCTGCTGAGGGGGAGCTCCTTTATTCCCTCCTGTGGTGTCTGTAAGTGCATATTATTAAGAATCGTGGCTGAGCTGTGACACTGCTTAGCAACTTTCTTCTTCTGCACAGGGACATTTATAGATTGTGAATTTATTGCATAGAGCTTGTCTGTGAAGCTAAAACCGCTTCCTGCTTCTCCTTCATCTCCCAAAATATGCTAGCAGGGGAGAAAGAAAAGCAGAATTCTATGGCAGGTAAAGATTTACAGTCAACGGCCACTTTATTAGAAACACTGTAGCCAGTGCATCAGTAGGACCCTCCTCAGTGGTCATTTTCTGACCACAGGGCTGCTCTTGGCTCGATATTTTTGGGTAGTCGAATGCTTTCAAAGTAGCAGTTAACTAACATTGCTGTTCCTGACGCACTTCTACCAGCACTTATGCCACTACGATGCTGTCTCGGAAATGGTCAACCACCCAAATGTCACCCAGTGGTCAACAGAATAGTATTTGATGGTCATGACCTATCAATGCAGCCATGTGGTTGACACCCCAGCATTGCTAGTAGAGCCACCATTTGTACACAGTGATTTAATAAAGCAGTAATATGTAGCTGTGTTGCTCTACGTGGTCCATGTTTTTAGTAAAAACGGAAATATTGTGAGACCAGTGTTTTTAAATAGGCTGAATAGTCGAGCAAAGCAGAAATCTCAGGCTTACTACATACTAAGGCTCATTCATCAGTAACTACAGGGACTTCAAAGCACACTGGCTGAGCCATTCTGACGTTATAGAAGAGTGTAATAAAACCCTGGCCATTTAAGGGCTTGAATAATTCTATGGTTCTAGCCGCTTGTATTCTTTTAGCTCCTACAATGTGCAGTATTTACAGGGTAATTATAGATAATGCATAATCATGGCTCAAAGATAATTATCGATTTGGTACGGCTCAGCAACTTTGATCAAACTTCTTGAAATCCTGATGTAACAGCCACAGCTGGCACTGATGGCTCAGACACATAATTATATTGTCCATATTATGGCTGCAGGGCACTTTTTCAGGGTTTTGTAAATACTATCCATAGTGTTTTCTTGATTAATGGGGTCGAGGGTGTCTGACATATTGTACGACGACATCCTGTAACTGTGACCATCAGAGCTAGAACCTCAGTTTGGGCCATAAATGACAAACTCAGTCAAAAAATGCATTTTTTCAAAGCATATTTAGTCTGTTGTAAAGAAATATATTCACATAAAAGCATTTCTCAACATACTGAAGCATAACTAAAAGTATTGTTGTTAGGCTAAGTGTGTAATTGAGAAGTAAATATTTAAAGCAATGACTTTTAAACTTTGTTTTAGTTGCATTTTAGTTCCAATATATTTCAAACTAACTAGAAATCAAATACCACTGAAATGTAGTACAACTGTGTCTTAATAACTGCTTAACTTCACTGCAGCTTAAGTTCTTCCAATTTAGAACAGCACTTGTAAGAAGAGAAGCTGAATTTCAACATTACTGACATATTATTTAAGTATGTATTAGTCGTGTTTAGTTATTCCTAATATTATATTTAAATTACTTTTCATAAAATAAGTGTTTTATTTGTTAAATCTGAATGTATTTATGACAAAATTCCCCTTACATGGCCAGGAACTTCTATAAACTAAGAATAGCTCAGCCAGTTTGTACTGAAGTATGTAGTCATTGAATAACGAGCCTTAGTATGTAATAAGCCTGAGATCTTCAGGGGTTAAAACATTTCAGTGCAGCTGCAGTGTAACTCAAAAAGTACCACTGAAGTGCATCAGTACATCCAGTAGTATATTTATAATATATGCCATGTAAATTAACAGTTGTGTCCAGGTTATTTGTTCAAAGCACTTAACAGAACTTCATGTGAATTATATACATTTAATCATAGCTTAATTACCATTTCAATACAATTAAGCTGCCATAATTTGTTCCAAAAAAGTTCAAAAAAATGTTCAAAGTGAAAACATTAAAAATGTGTACTATTCATATTAAATACACTTTTGAAAAGTACATTTAAATACATATATACTTCACATAGATCTACTTAAAGTCAGCCGACATTAACATATATTGGACCTTGTATGTAGCAGTTTTACAGTAAGTCAGTGAAGAGCTCTGGCGACCTACTGAAACCTGGTATTCACAGTCAGTGATGTATCTAGAATGTTCTCAAGGCCTCGATCAGGGGTCGGCAACATGTGGCTCTGGAGGTCTGTTACTGCCCTGTCGTGGCTCCACAGCTGAATCAGATCAGTAGGTAATAATAAAATAATCCTCCTCTACAGTAAAATAAAGCTCTGCTGATCCTTCAACTCAGTTTAACAGTAAATGGTCTTAAACGCTGGAGTTGATGTAGAACTGCTGATTCACCCTTTAACCCTGAAGACCAGCGCAGACGGCTGGTCACCATAGCAACACAGACGACCGTCTCAACCAGCTAGTAGATAACGACATGATGAAGACGAATGGACTAATTAGTGCTTATAATCACTCCAGCTTCCTGATACGTTTAATTTGCAGCGAGAAACTGAGAAACACTAAAAAGTCGTGAAGCTGTAGCCACTTCTCCTTTAGCCAGCTTCTTGTTCGAATTTTCCCGTTCCACCTTAAATGGTGCAGCAGTAGCATTCTGGAAACTCAGGCACCATTTAAGGTGGAATGGGGAAATTTGAACGAGCAGCTGGCGAATGAACCAGGTCGAACACTGAGAGCCGTTTTAGAAGAAACCGCTCCACTTTAGAGGGAAAGTTTCCTGCTGGAGATGTGAGAAAAGCAGCTACAGCTGATCTAAAGCAGAGCAAAGTAAGTCTGTGTTTTTGTTTATATTTTTTAGCCTATACTAATACATTGTAGATGCAAGGAGTAGAGGTTGTAAAGGTGGATGACTTCAAATATCTTGGGTCAACCATCCAGAGCAATGGACAGTGTAGAAAAGAGGTGAAGAAGAGGGTGCAGGCAGGATGGAGTGGGTGGAGACGGGTGTCAGGGCTGATGTGTGACAGAAGGATAGCAGCAAGAGTGAAAGGGAAGGTTTACAAGACAGCAGTGCGTCCTGCTATGATGGACGGTTTGGAGACTGTGGCTCTGTCTAAAAGACAGGAGGCTGAGCTGGAGGTGGCGGAGATGAAGATGCTGAGATTTTCGTTGGGAGTGACCAGGATGGACAAGATTAGAAGTGAGCAGATCAGAGGGACGGTGAAGGTGGAGCAGTTTGGAGATAAAGCCAGAGAGGCCAGGTTGAGATGGTTTGGACATGTGTTGAGGAGGAATAGTGGAGATATTGGTCAAAGAATGTTGGAGATGGAGCTGCCAGGTAGAAGGAGAAGAGGTAGACCTCAGAGAAGGTTTATGGATGTAGTGAAGGTGGACATGGAGATGGTTGGTGTGAAAGTAGAGGAGGCAGTGGATAGGGCAAGATGGAGGCAGATGATCCGCTGTGGCGACCCCTAAAGGGAGCAGCCGAAAGAAGAAGCCTATACTAATACATTAGCACATTAATAAACATATTTCCAGCCAAGATGGTAAAATGGACATAAAATGTTGTGGCTCCTAAAGTGGTTTGATTATTGTTGAAAGGACAAAATGGCTCGTCGTAACATTGCGACATTTTTCTCACAAAACTGGTCCTTGCGATTGGTTGTTCATCGTCAGCTCCTAATTATCGCTGTTGTCGGATCAAAACCTCGTATCTCCAAAATAGTAACTTTACAGGAGAAGGAAAAAACCTACTTCACTTTCAATGTAAGTCAATGGAACCAGAATGTTTTCCAAGTCATTTTGGGCCGTTTCTTTTGGTCCATTCTTCATGAAATCTACACACGATGTTAAGAACAACAAGCATTTTCCAATTATGTCAAAGACTGAAAAATTCTGACTGCAGCGTTATGCGTACACATTATCTGACACTTCAGTCAAGCCTAACCAATAGGAGAGGAAGCTTGGCTTAGAAACCAGGGCTGAGGACTCCCTTCTGTTAGCTGTACGTCTGTACAGTTTATCTATAAAGTAAAAGGAGTTTGTAAAGTGACTTTTGAGCACATGTAGAAAGTTGGTGTTTGTCATAAAATGGATGGTAAATGTACTTATGACACATATAGTACAGCAATACAACAGACGGCTCCAAGCACAATAGATGATAACTTTACTATAAACCAGTGAAAGCTGGTGGGAACTAGTTAGAATTGTGCATAAAACATAAACTGCTTCCCCTCTTCCATTTGGTTTTAGAAATGTTGAGCATTAGGAATGTGAGCATTTTGAGGGAAACAGAGATTCTTGGACCAGGTGTGAGATTCTCTTGGCTGCTCACTGGCTGTGATGGAAACAGTCATGATCAGAAATTGAGAAATTGCATTCTACGTGAAGAGTGCCAGCTTGACTTGTTGTGTCAACAGTTGCACATGCTCTGAATTTTCCCTCAGCAATCAGCAACTCCTTACGTGAAAACAGGCGTGTTTATGTAAGCACTAAATTTATGTGACAGCCTGGCAGAACCATACGAACGCGGTATTTTGCTGCTGGATTAATTGAGGGAACGTTTACGTGTCCTAATTATTGTTATGAAATCCTTAAAGGGCATTCGCTTGTCTTAAAGTGCTAAATTACTGGGATTAATCAACTGCCAAAATGTTTTAATTAGCAGTAAATTACAGTTGTGGGGTAAATAAACCCCCTGAGTTTGACATTAAGGCTGGGAAGGAGGGAGAATATGGTTCCACGTCGAGTTGCACACTCTTCTTTTTGAATTTTTTAACACATGTATTTTACAACATGCTTGTGGCACTTAATGTTAATGCCTTCACAACTGGAAAGCAGCAGGAAATGAAGTCATGTACGAGGTGAGTACCCGAGGGATGCCACCGAGTTTGAAGGCCCTCACGGGATCCACGCCATTAATCTCTCTGCATTGTGGGATAAGGTGCCGCAGGATCAGAAGGTAGGTAATTACAGCGTTTTCTCATAAATCCTGGAGAGAGTCCTGATCAAGCAGATATCAGAACACATGAAAACATAGTGGCAGTGATTTCACCAGACTCGAGTCTAGATGAGGCCCTTACACAATTAATCTGTCTGGGACGGGGAACACACAGAGTCCAATAACAGCACCTCGAGTCTGGAAGTACCTGTAAGTGGCTGATTCTAATTTATTTTACCACTTGTAACAAACAGGAGTCTGAGGCACAGGGATAGGAGAGCTGATGGATGGATGGACGGGCAGACAGACAGACAGACAGACAGACAGACAGACAGATAAACATACAGACAGACAGACAATGAGGTTGAAACAATATAAAAAGAAGACACGTGTGAGCTGATTGGTTGAGCTGCGTTCTGACCGCTGTTATTTCACCACCACATCACAGGTTTTTCACTCCTCTGAGACCCTGTTGCTAAGCAACGACTCTGACCGCTGTAGGAGACGCTCGAGCCATTTGAACGTTTTCACTTCTTACTTTGCCCCAAACAGAAAACGGATACTGTTAAGACCACATCTGACCGACAGCCGATTTGGTCCGACTCTGAAGACGAGACGACGCTAAATTCCCAAACTGTCGTCGCCACTGAGCAGCTTTTCAGTCGGCAGCTGTGATGGAGGAACCTAACCTCCAGCCCATGACTGCCCAAGAAAGACGAGAAGGTCCCACCAAGATTAACTCAGAGGGATTAATGCTACTTATAGCAGCTCTACCTGCTTTTGAACACTGAAAAACAGGAAAATCAGTCACATACTTGGGTAAATTTGACATTACAGCCTCAAACGCAATGAGATTTTATTGTTACAGTCTTTTATCTGTTATGCTGTTGCTTCCAAGCTGACTAGAGACAAATTATCCACCAGGAAGCCTAGCCCACCATTATGTTTTCAATCATTCTGATGTGGTCTATAAAAAAGAAATGAAAGTCAAAGTTCAGGGCAAGAATCAGGGCGTAGGTAAACCGCTTTAATGCAGGTTACTGTGTATTTGGGAACCATGGAAATACCAAGAAGTCCAAACTGAAAAACAGACTCTGTTTGAGGAAATGAGAAACAAGAGGGGGAACTGGACCTAAAACAGGGAGCACAAAAGGGCCTATTTATACACAGTCACCGCTGAAAATGTGAGAGGGTGGAGCTTCGGCACAGACAGAGCGATCTAGAAAAGTGATCTGGAACAGTAAATGATATTTTTGCATTTGGTACAACCTCTGGGGTGAATGTTTATAGAGGTCTGCAATAAATATTTGCCGACCGTTTTTTGTAATTAAGTACCTTTTTTAAAGTATCTGCACTTTACTTGAGTATTTCTGTCACCAGACTCGTTACTTTAAATGTTTACTAATATATTTTTACACATTTTTTCATCAGGACACTTTTATTCAGGCTTCATTCACTCTAAACATTATTAGTACCAAATCATTAGCAAATCAAAATCTTACTGCATGTGAAAACAGAACAGAGGAGTGAACATGGGGTGCGTTTGTGTGACGGGGGATCCGCTGAGATACACATTTGCACCTTTCTAGAGGTCACCTGTAATTGGTTGCTTCTAAGGCTACCAAGAACAGGAGAAAAGGATGAAGCAGCAGATGTGATGGATAAGTCATGGAATTCAGTGTAAGCGATAGTGGTGAGCCAGAGCGTATACTGGAAGGCAAATACACCCAGAAAAACACCTGATATCAAAATGATGATGCATGCAGGTCTAGCATAAGCCATTATTTACGCTTAGTGTCACAGGTACTTCTAATTAACTCTCAGTAAAGAACACCACAAGCACTAGAAAGCAGAAACACCTTTTAATGCTGCTATTTTTTACTTTACAGTACATCATGTACTTTTCTACTGTTTTACCAGAGCACTCATACTTTTACTTTAAAGTACTTAAACTTCTTCCACCACTGGTATTCAGATATACACTACAAAAGTGAGTGGACGCTTGACCTAAATGAGCTTGCTGGACATCATATTGCAAAACCAAAGGCTTTAATACCGGCCCCATGCTGTAAGAACCTCCGCTGCTGTGAAGGCTTTCCACAAGATTTTGGAGAGTGTCTGTGGGAATCCGTGCCCATTCAGTCACAGGGCATTTGAGAAGGTCAGACACTGACCTTAGATGAGAAGGCCTGGCTCACATTCTGCATGACAGTTCATTCCAAAGGTGTTCAGTGGGGTTGAGGTCAGGGCTCTGTGCAGCCTTCTGTAGTTCCTCCACACCAAACTACCAGATAATGTTTTGCTTAACACAATCAACTTTCAGTGAAGGCCAATTTACCAACAACTAGCTGTGACGAGGCTTCAGGCACTCCCAAGAACATGTTGTTATAGATATGCTATGTTGTCGTAATAAGCCGTTCATATATGTGTTGGCTACAACAGAATATTCTGAGTCTTCATCATGATGATCTCCATGGACAATCCACACTGCATCCACATCTCAACAGACTCACTCTGGCCTTACTCCGTAACTCCAGTCTAGTAAATCTGTACTCACACATATAGACTGACATCTTCTACATTGTCCGTCCGTATCCTGCACATCTGGAAGGTTTCTATATCTGTATTCTATCTCCTGAGTACCTGCATCTCATTTATTATCTACCTCAGACTAACTGCACATATGGAAATGGGTACAACTGTACATATTAACTTTTATTTCATAATGTATTACTGTACAAAACTAAATAGTGCTATATATATATATATATATATATATATATATATATATCTTGGGCCTGATTGGGCAGATATAGTATGTCCAAAATATCTGCATACCCTGGGCCTCTTTCACTCACCATTAAAAAGAGCAAATTTCTTTTTAAAACCCATTTACGCCGTTTTCACCATGGGGTTTGTTCTTAGGTAAGAACAGAATCCACACATACACACACACACGCACACACACACACACACACACACACACACACACACACACACACACACACACACACACACACACACACACGAGTACAAAGGCAAGAACAGTTTTGCGGTTTAGAACACGCCATGAATCTGTCGGAGACTTTTTCTTACAACCGTCCTCAGAAACAAATTTAGGAACAAGCCTAGGAAGAGACGGATAAACGAGAGCCAGTGTTCTAAAACCATCCAGGAGTGGGCACTCTGTGATGTCCCGTGGCATCTATTATAAGGGTATTTCAAGGTGTTGCTTCTGTGTTGCTGCATTTCCTGGTGGCCAAAACTCGTGAGCTTGACTCTGAATGTCAGCTCATTCTTCGCCAGTCCAGATCACGACTTCTCAGCCTTGGTCCTGTGGGACCCCTGCGAGACAGTTTTCCCTGCTCTCACACGTCTGATTAAACTCATGAAGGGTTCGATAATTAGCTAATGAGTTGAATCAGGTGTGTTATAGCAGAGACAATAGGCAGCAGCCCCTCAGGAGTGGGTTTGCTGTCCACTGCATACAGTATCACTTTCATTTCAGAGCCGTACGTTGCACTGGAATAAATGCTCAGCGTATGTTTTTTACTGAAGGCACCAGTTTGCATGAATCGCTTTGCCTTAGTTTAACTGTGCTTAAATCTAACTAACCCTACAAATCCCATCAGAAAGGACCAGGAAAAAAGCACATTTACACACATTTAAATACATTTCTAAATACTTTTGCTTTCTGGCCTTTGTGACTGCTTGTAATTTATTTGAGAACCACAGTGATCAGGAAATAACATTTGAAGGCAGGACATACACGAGGAAATGAGAAACAGCAAACACAGAAACTTGACCAAATACAGGGAGCACAGGATCTCGCAAGTCTTTGCAAAAGGACACTGACAAAAAGCTTCTATTTATTCCCAGACAACATAATACAGGTGCAAACAGTGGTGAAAGGAACCTGGTCTGTTGTGAGTGTTTGTAGTTTTCTGCAACACGTAATTTGGAGCTGTTCAGAAAGACGTACCATACATGTCTGGTAAGACTTTATTCGACAGCTACCTACATAGGAACTACATAACGCATGCATAAGGACTGAACAACAGATTTATGAAGCAATATGTGAGTATTTGTGACCAGCTTATGTTAGTAACCACAAGACATGACATAAGAAATGAAAAGACATTGCATTGGGGACCTTAAACTAAAGTGATGGCCATCTGCTCTAGTTATAACACTGTTATGAACTATCATTCCTAAGTAATGAAGCTTTGTTATATGTTTCCATCAACTCTATGTAGTTCTGCCTGAATTAAAGTACAAAACACCTACATCAATACGTCATTTACTATAGCTTATGATATTTTGCGATTACTGGCATAAGCAGCTCATAAATACTCAAGTATTGCCTTATAAATACCTTAATTAATACTTATGCGTGTTATGATGTCCTTATGGATGTAGCCTTCAAATAAAGTGTTACTAAAAATTTCTAAATATTAGCAAATTGTAGGCTTATTAGTGCTTCTTATTTAGTTTATTTGAGAACAACAATTATCAGAAAATATTAGGATTCCCTATTTGAGATCACAGCTCACCTAAAACACTCATGCATGGAAAGGTGTTACAGAAAGTGTTCATAACCTAAATATTTACATCTGTTGAGCACTTAGCATGTGTTTAACATGGAATATGGTAATAATGATGCTCTGAAAAGACTGACAATGCTCTCTACAAACAGAACCTTGTTAGAAAGGAAACTTTCCTGATATGTTTTGAGATGAAGATTTCGAGGCTTGCTGCTCGGCATCTCTAGAGAATTCTGAAACAAATAACTGCAACCAGGCAGCAGTGATGCAGAGCCTGTTATAGACTTTGGGGAGGGAAGTGTCAACACCATTCTCATCCAACAACTGCCTAAGAGCTTGGTAGGGAAGAGTTTCAGGCGCGCTATGTGGAAACACGCTGCTAATAAGGGAGCTATGTTCAACCGAATGGTTCAAAGCGGAACCCAAATTGGATAATCTGTAGATGATCAAAGCTTAATCACTGATTTGCTCAGAGTTACTGCAGATCCTTAAAGGTTTTGTAAAGCTTTAAAACAGCCATGACGTCTATTTTTTTACAACCCCATTTCAAAAAAAGTTGGGCTGCTGTGCAAAATGTAAATAACAACAAAATGATGTTCATATCATTAAAAGATTCAGAGAATCTGGAGAAAGGGACAAGGCCAAGGCCAAAAACCAGTATATGCTGGCCCTGATCTTTGACCTCAGAAACACTTCTGAAAACCACTGTCTGTGAAAACAGTTCATCACTGCATCCACAAACGCTGTTAAACACTAAAATGAAAATAAAGAGACTAAATATAAACAGGATCCAGAAACGCTGCCACCTTCTCTGGGCCTGAGCTCATTTAAAATGGATTGTGGGGAAGTGGAAAAGTGTCTGGCGGTCTGACGAATCAACATTTGTCTTTGATATTTGACAAATCAAGTCTTTTTTGAAATCATGGACACTGTGTCCTCCAGACTAAAGGCCACTCAGCCTGTTATCAGTGCTCAGTTCTAAAGCCAGTATTCAGTACTCAGTTCCCAAACGCTTACAGAGTGCTGTTAAAATCCCCTTGGCTGACAGTCTATGACTGAGGTGTCCTTGAGCAAGACACCTAACCCCCAATTGCTCCCCGGGCGCCATGGATAGGGCTGCCCACTGCTCCGGGCAAGTGTGCTCACTGCCCCCTAGTGTGTGTGTGTATGTGTACAAACACAGTGACAAATGATTGTAAATAAAAAATAAAATATAACATGGACTACAAAGCAAACTGGACGAGTTATTCTTAGGTTATAAAAGCATGTAATAAAACTCTGGACCCACTGGTGGCTCCTGGCCATTTCAGAGGTTGATACCCTACTTTTAGGAAACACTGGATAAGCATGTGTCTGCAACCTTTTTGGACACACTATGTATTCAGAGCAGTCTAATATTGACCACCAGTCAGATATTGACCACTAATGAAGGGCTTAGAGATGCAGAACTGGTGACAAATGTCAAACACATGGAAAAGTCATGACATTCACGCACCTCAAAGTGTAAATCCACGTTTGATTTTCAATCTGTTTAAATACTTTAGGTATATTTGAGTGTGTGAGCGTGGGTGCATTGGTGAAATTGCTCTATTTTCCATTTGTTAAGATCTTTAAAAGGTATTAAAAAGCACTGAATTTCATGTTCCTGAACACAAATTAAGCCTGTTCCTGGGAATAATGTTACTGCTAATGGCAATTCTTAATCAACAAAGTTTTCTAACTAAAGACTAGGCTTATAGTGTGTTGGCAATGCCAGCTTTATACGACTTAACTATGTGCCGTTTTTTTTTATTGGTCCTGTCCAGGAAGAAATAGTAGAAATATAAATTGGATGCCATTTAGGTAATTTCTTCCATGCATACTTGACCTTCACGCTGCTTTTTCTAATTGCTCTTTTTAATTATCGCGTGCGGTTTAATGGATTTAGTCCCAATGTTAAGGTGTGCCTCTGTAATTTGAAACCATTACAGGGATACATCATCTGCTCTGTTGGTAAAACATCTGTGAACCGCATGAGGGGGGAACAAACAGAGGAGGATGGTTAGATCACAACTTTTCCTGGTGGAACAGCCCAATAAATTGATTCAGTTCTGAGAAACGGATTAAATCAAAGCAATTCACGAAGAGTTATTTTATAGGAGATCAATAAGGAGGGCAGGCTCCCAAAGCTAGCTTGTATCTACATTTCAGGGAAGCTTACGTGCTTAGACTTGTCGCCATTTCCCCTCCGAGTTGGTGAGAACCTGCATGGCTGAATGACCATAAAACACTGCAGCAAGGAGCTGGTCCTTTACTCAGGCCTTCTATTCCGCTCACGTCTTGTTGTGCTCCTCGGTTCAGGGTCCATTTGCGGTCAAATGAGGGGAAATGAATTTTCATGAGTTCTTTCAAAGCAAATTGAGATAGAATTAAACTAGGGACTCTCAAAGCCCACAGGGCTGCAGGAGCCTGCAGGAGCCTGTTCTCTGAGCTGTAGGTGCAAGGCAGCAGATGTTTATGAATTGAAGGCTGCATGCCGGCCAAGCCTCTGCCACTTCACTGCTTTTATGGCTACTGAGGAAAGTGCTGGGGATGCAGGTTTTCTAAGCCATTCGCTTTATGGAGATACCACCCCAGAAAATAATTATACTGTACTTAGCATTATTTTAGACAGGCGCAATGTAAGAAGATGGATACAAAAGAAGGGCAAAAGGAGACGGTAGGAATTATGTAAAGAGAAAATAGCCGGCAAAAGAGAAGAGTCATTAGGATTTCAGTCCTGGGAGAGCACAACAAATGAGAAAAGAGTCATTAGGGGGCTGAATTCCATAAAGGGTCTCTCTGACAGCTCTCTATTCAAATCACTATGTTGTAATGCACTAAAACTTGTTCCCTTTCCAACTCAGTGTCCGTTCTGTCTCTCTGCTGATGCTCCGGGTTAATAGCTGCATTGCCGTTGCCTCTGCAGCACTCTTCTCGGTGTACGTTAATACATCAACTCCGCTACTTAAGTACGTCTCTTTATCCACTGCTTCCACAACTAGCACAATTAAGTTGGCTCAAGGCCAGCGGGCCTACGCCAGCAGCACTGCCAACTGCATAATGTAGCTATAGAGATTTAAGATGTCCACTGGGCAGGAGCAACATAGCCGGACAGCCGTCTCAGCAACTTCCATGGGCGAAAATTCACAAAAAGCATCTCTTTCTATTTTTTTTCCTTTGGAAATAAAGCCAGCGCCTAAGGGAAGAGAGGCCAATCCTGTTTGTGCCTCCATTATGAACAATTCGGAGCATGAGAGGTGACAGGATGTGATGCATTCTCAGCACAGCACGAGAGTATGAGTAACCCTTCACCTTGAGTAGAGAGGACCACTTTTAGCACTGGGCGTGCTAATCATGCAGAGGAAAGGCAGCCTAAAAGCATAATTCCCATTATGACCCCTCGGTCAGGACGCTCCTGCTGAGGCTTTATTCACGTCTCTGTGGTCGTATAATCCAAGCGCTTTAAAGTTTTGCTTTTCTTCTATAGAAGACAAAAAGAACTTAGCTGACCTCACTGGGCAAAATCATCCCAAAGGTGGACCAGAGATGGAGACTTCAGTTGACTGGCATGTAGTGTGGATAGCTGAAGTTACATATCATGTTTCTTTAAAATGAAAGATTAATCTGGATTAGCTATTTAAGCAGAACCTGAGAGGGAGTGTGCTGTCCTGAAATACCATCCCGGCTGTGATCTGGTGTCCGTAGATCATCCCAGCCGTGATGTTATTGGTGATAACTCCCTCCTCGAGTGCTCTACTGCTTTAATACAGCAGTTAAATAAATACAGTAAGAAATGAATAAACTGGCCGTGAACGCGGCGTTTAATATGTTTTAATGTTCAGTTCCTTCCTCCTAATTAGAGCTCCTTAACAAGCAGCTTGTTGCTACGTCAGAGTAACGAGCTCCGCCCACTCGCTGCTCAGCCGGCAGTTTGTTCTCCAGCTCCTTACACTAAATTCCCAAACTGTCGTCTCCACTGAGCAGCTTTTCTGTGTTTTATTGGGTCAGTTTTACGGCTCAGTCCGACTTGGTCCGACTCTGAAGATCAGACACGTCTGGCGAATGGTGTTGGGTTAATTTCTGGCTGATTCCAGGTTGTTCAGCTGATCTTCTTTCACAGCTGCCGACTGAAAAGCTGCTCAGTGGCGACGACAGTTTGGGAATTTAGTGTCGTCTCGTCTTCAGAGTCGGACCAAATCGTCTGTCGGTCAAACGTGTTCTTATCACTGTGCCTCTTCTGTTTGTGGCAAAGTAAGAAGTAAAAATGTTCGAATGGCCTGAGCGTCTCCTACAGCTGTCAAAGCCGTTGCTTAGCAACGGTGTCTTAGTGGAGTGATACAGTGAGGTTTGGTGCAATAACAGCACTCAACCAATCAGCTTGTGTGGCCAGAACGAATTGGTCTATAATATGCTAACTAGTTAACTTGCTATGCAAACTACAGACTGATCAACTATTTAAAGTTCTTTTGCCTCTTTACATTCGATAACGTCTTATCGTGAGATCGTACATGATGGAGTTTTGAGCCTATGAAGAGGGACTGAGATACAAGTCATCTGCCTCTCACTGTGTGGAACTGGTGGGTTTGTGTGTTCGTCTACATTCTGTGTGAAACTGACCAGTAGACACTGAAGAAATCACTAGGGACTGACCGTCACGTTGGCAGCCATCACTCATACTCAGTCTGAAAATAGTATTGATGCAGCCTTAGTTTAAATCACGATAGATCATCTGTGTAAACATCTAAGGTTGGAATACGTAATGTTGTTTTTTTGTGTAGAATATTCTATATATGGTCATAATGACCACTGATGGCCTTAAAGGGTTGAAACACTCAGAACTTTTTGTGCTTTGTGATCGTTTTTAGTCTGACATATCAACGTTAGTAAAAGTCAAGGAACAGTAGATGTTTATGGTATTTGGCTGACGCTCTTATCCAGAGTGACTTACAATTTGATCATTTTACACAGGAAGGTGAAGGTGGTGTTGGGAGTCTTGCCCAAGGACTCTTATTGGTGTAGTGTAGGGTGTTTACCCAGGCAGTGATTGAACCCCAGTCTACAGTGTAGAAGGTAGAGGTGTTACCCACTACACCAACCAACCATGTATAGTGGTATATAGTGATAAATGACCACAACTAAAATTATAAACAGTCAAAAATGGCCACAATGGTCACAAAATTGAGACTCAACTCGTTCTTACAAACCAGACACGGGAGACTTGTGCATGAATGAGCTTGTGAACATTTCGCAACTCCATTAAGTTTTCCTGCTTACTTCTGGATCATTTCACTGCTGCTCTTCATTTCAGGTCCTGTGCAGCAAATCCATATCAGACTAATAAAGCTGTATGTATGGACACCTTGTTTTATGGTCCAGAGCCTCACAATTTTCTCAGATGGTGTGAGGACTTAAACACTGCAAAGAAGATCAAAATTCTCAGCCCTGGCCACCCAGCAATCTTCAGCACGTCGCAGCAGGATCGATAGGAGAAAATGGAGCCCACGCCTGCCGGCAAACAAAGCCACGAGTGCCATCAGAGAGCGATAATCTCAGAGATGCTTTGTGAGAGTCATGCATGATGAAAGGATCCCAGCACAATTAAAATAGATGGTTCCTTACTAAAGAAAATGGTTCTATATAGATCTATGAACACTCAAAGTACCCTGTGCATAATTAAAGGGTTCTTAGCATTTAATTAAAACTGAATGTCTCGCGGTTTTTATCTTAACTTGTAATTTAATCTTCTTCTTTCTTTCTAATTCTAATTAAATACTAATGATCTTTTCTGTAACTATGTTTTATCACCTGTCTGTAAAGCACTTTGAGCTGCCACTGGCATGAAAAGTGCTACATAAATAAAATTATTATTATTATTATTATTATTATTATTATTATTATTATTATTATTAGCATCTTGGAAGCATTCTTTAGATTGATGAAAATTGTGCTGTAGATGGCTCTAGATATAATCTTTTTTGAAAATGGTTCTATGTAGCACAAAAAGGGTTCTGTTGTTGTTACGCTTGTAACGAAACAGTCATAGAACACTTTTCTTTAAAAAAAAAAAAAGTTCTATAACAATTTTCTTTATTGAAGAAACCTTGAAGAACCATCTATTTTAAGTGTGAGAAGAGCCCATGGCCTACAGGAGATTAAAGCAAGTGCCATTTCCATAAGATGCCTAGCCATGCACAGGTCATTTAGTGGAATGGACGTTCTGACATATCAGCCTAATCACCATCAATTCATCTTAGTCTGTTTTAAAGCTGTTAAACATGTTGGAGCTCTAGTTCATGAACTATGGAGAAAAAAATGACCTCTAAAATGACCTGTGCCTTCCTAATATAACCATTTTGGAAACATACTGTGGCTATATAATAATGTGGTGCTCATTAAGGATTATTTGTTTAATTTAAAGTCGTATGTGTCAGCAGTTGATTTTAACTCTCTATTGCACGGTGTTGCAACGATGACTTTACCTTAAATTTACTAAAAACTAACGATATAAAATCTCTGCTTCCTTATTTTCTTACTTCTTATTGGAAAAAGAGTCTTTTACTTTGAAAGGACAAATATTTCATGACATCACACGACCGGAAATTTTTATTATGATGTTATTCTCATACATTCCAAATGGCAATTAAAATTGTATTCCTTTCCAATATTTGCAAATATTATGTCATACATACTCAAGTATGAGTCGGATTTGTTCCTTCTTGTTTTCAATAAAAGAATAAAATAATGTTTTTAGAGAAAAAACATCTTTTTTTATTTTAGATTTTATGGTGCTATGGTACGATTTTGCATTGGTGCCAAATGGCAACAATTTACCAAGTAACTCACTAAATTTTTAGAAATAAATACTTTTATTTACTAAATACTAAATAATGTTAATACGTGATATGGTCACTGATGGTACTGATGGCCATTTAAAAAGGTTCTCTGTAAACTAGACACCTTTAACCATGCACATGGCTCTCTGTCTATAGAACCACTCCTGAAGAACCCTTGAAGAACCCTTGAAGAACCATCTTATTTTGTAGTAAAAAAGTCATTAAACATTTTGGTGGAGCTAATCAGGTATTAGAGAGGCGCCAGCTGAGGTGGTTTGGGCATCTGGTTAGGATGCCTCCTGGACGCCTCCCTCGGGAGGTGTCACAGGCAAGTCCACCCAGGAGGAGACCCCGGGGACGACCCAGGACACGCTGGCGTGACTATATCGCCCAGCTGGCCTGGGAGCACCTCGGAATCCCCCTTGCAGAGCTGGTGGAAGTGGCTGGGGAAAGGGAGGTCTGGGCCTCATTGCTTAAGATGCTGCCCCCGCGACCCGAACCCCGGAGAAGCGGAAGATGATGGATGGATGGATGGATGGATGGATGGATGGATAGATAGATAATCAGGTACTAAAGTAAATCATGCATATTTTGGAATAGAAATTGAATATTGGAATAATTGAAGTTGCCTTTCATTGTCATTAATGATAACACATTAAACATGTGTTAAAAACATTAAAAACTCATATCTTCAAAATAATAACTTTACAGGAGAAGCAAAAATCCTGCTTTACTTTTAGTGTACGTCAATGGAACCGGATATTTTTCCATGTAATTTTTTGGGTCGTTTGTTTTGGTCCATTTATCATGATATTTACATACAATGTAAAGGACGACAGGCATTTTCAAATTATGTCAAAAAGTGAAAAACGACAACAGAAGGTTTTCTTCCAACAGCAGTGATATGGAGAAAAGCTTTGAATCCCAAACTGATCAGTTCATCAGCTAGAAACATATTTCTATTAGTCGCACTAGTAGGACTAGTTGAGCTGTTGGGTTTTATAAGTGTGTAATAAAACCCCCTGGTGGGCCGTGACCACTTAAGGCATTAATAATTACACAGATATGGAGCCAGTATGTGTGTAACACAGGCTTACTGAACCCACAATCCAGCTCTGCAGCTTTGTTTGACCACATTGTAGAAACACTGAATAAGCACTGTTAAGAATTCCTCTGAATACTTAACTAGAACTAAAATGACCTTGTCAGCTTTTTGCTGACCAAGAATGCGGACTGATTCTATTCCTGACTGGCTTTTAGATTTGCCTGATATACGCACACTCGTGTGGGTATGTACTGTATGTGGGAAACAGTGGAATTAAAAGAAAGATTAGAGTTTGAAAAATTCTGTGGGCAAAATATAACAAATATAAAACCTGCTGGAATCTGCATTTCCAGCCAACTGAGGAAAAAAATGGAATGAGTCTTGAGATCAGTTTCATTTTGAATATGGGACTTTTTTTTTTATAAAACTACAATAGAAGGTTCAACATTAGGAGAGATGCTCTTAGGCTTTATGAGCTGCTGTCTATAAGTTTGAAATGTGATTTTTTTGCCATGGCCGTCAACTTAACATCCTAGTTTAACAGATTATGGAAAGCAGTCGCTTTAGATGAAAGATGTGAACATAAATCTCAGCGTATGTTATCACTTTCATCCACACTGTGCTCTCGCAACAGACAGTACAACTCAATTCAGAGCCATCAGCCTACCGTGTTTGCACACTGCACACTCCGCATTTAACCCATCCGTGCAGTGAAACACCCACATACATGCACACTAGTGAACACACACACACTAGGGGGCAGTGGGCACACCTGAGGAGCAGTTGGGGGTTAGGTGTCTTGCTCAAGGGCACTTCAGTCATGGACTGTCAGCCGAGGGGATCGAACTGGCAACTGTCTGGTCACAGGGCTGGTTCCCTAACCTCCAGCCCATGACTGCCCCCAGAACATGTTACTGGCATGTGTTATATAGCAGATAAACAGCAACGCAGTGTTTGTATACAATCCTGTCTCCAAAAATGTTGGGATGCTGTGCAAAATGTAAATAAAAACAAAATGCAATGATGTGCACATCATTAAAACCCTATGTTTGATTGAAAATGGTACAAAGACAACATATCAAATTTTGAAACTAACTCACTTTGTCTTTTGAAAAATATTTGGGCGTTTTGAATCTGATGTCTCTTTTCAAAAACGTTGGGACATGTTTACCACTGTGTTTCATCACCTCTTCTTTTTACAACACTCTGTACATGTTTGGGAACTAAGGGAACAAAATTTCACTATTTAATATTGGACCATGCTGCTGTAATGAGTGCAGAATGTGGTTTTACATTGTCTTGCTAAAATGATGGTCTTCCCTGAAAAAGACGTCATCTGGATGGCAGCATATGTTGCTTCAAACCCTCTAAATTAATGCCATGTTTACTTTTTTATATCATTAGCATCTTGTTAAAATAGACATATATATTCCAAAAGCAATCAATTTAGTCAGTTTCAAGATTTTGTATGTTGCCTTTGTACTATTTGCAAATATATATATATAGGGTTTAAATGATTTGCACATCATATTTACATTTTGCACAACATCTCAACTTTTTTTTGGAAACATTTTTTGCATATATTATTTGGTTCTTAAGTAATATAAGCACATTCTGGCACTCAAAACACCTGGTTAATGGACTCATGGCCTTCCTTTCGTAGTCTATCTTAAATAAGCTTGGGCCCAGAGAAGGTGGCAGTGTTTCTTGTTTCTCCTTTGCATGGTAGAGTTTTAACTTGCATTTGTGGATGTAGCAATAAACTGTGTCCACAGACAGTGATTTCAGAAGTGTTCCTGAGGCCATGCAATGATTTCCACTACACATTCGTGTCTGTGTTAAATGCAGTGCCTGAAGTCATTGCCTCCATGTCTCTTGTTGGTGGTTCTTTAAAGAGTTGCTCTTCTGTAAACAATATTTAATTCTCAACAGTCTAGTTTAGCATTTTTAGACTGTCTTCAAATAAACATTTTACCAGTACCAACATGACACATAAAAACCCAGGCACGTGTGATTTCACCGGTTATTTTGGACAGTGAATAAAATGATGTTTGTGGTTTTAGACATTGCAACCTCTGGGTACGGTCACCACCGCTGCAATGAAATCTGAGTCAGTACGTTTCTCTGCAAGGAACCATCAAAACATCTTGAATGACTTTGAACTGGGCCAACTAAGTGTGGCTCCTCTTTAATGGTTACTCTGACTGGAAATGAGATAAATGAAAAGATGTTCTCAGGAAACAGACACACTAATGATTGCAAGCTCCTCTCCAATTTGTTGATTCCAAGCAAATATAAGAGCATGCGTATTATTCATCATTCATTTACCATTAATTATTTAAAAGTAAACAGCATTTCATTGACATAATATTTATAAATCGTCTAGACTGACATCAGTCAATTTACATAATTTAACCGGAAGCCTCCTGACTGAGAGTCTGCCAGAACACCCTGATATATAAATATCTATTAAAGAGCTGTGAAGCAGGAGGCATCCTTCTCTGTCTCTCTGACCAGAGGACCCAGACAGGTGGGAGACTGAATGAGTCTAGCTGGCCAAGTGGACGCTAGCAGCCACCATTAACTGTGCTGTTTGTCTTTATTAACCTGGAGCGTGATGACAGTGCCTTGAGAATACAACAGAATTAAAATTACACCTAATGAAGCAACTAATTGCAAAATTTATTCTCCATTTTCCCACGTTCACCTTCAATTTAATCATCCAATTCCTGCTGTGCTCCTCAGGGAAAAGTCTGGGAACAGACAAGTTTAATTTGAAATAATACAGTCTCATTAGGAATCTGTCTCTTGCAACACAGAGATATATACACGGATACTGCACTGACACAGGACCGCACTCAAACCGCACACTGTATACTACACTGATACACCTTATACCGCACACTGTATACTACACTGATGCACCTTATACCGCACACTGTATACTACACTGATACACCTTATACCGCACACTGTATACTACACTGATGCACCTTATACCGCACACTGTATACTACACTGATGCACCTTATACCGCACACTGTATACTACACTGATGCACCTTATACCGCACACTGTATACTACACTGATACACCTTATACTGCACACTGTATATTACACTGATACACCTTATACCGCACACTGTATACTACACTGATGCACCTTATACCGCACACTGTATACTAACACTGATACACCTTATACCGCACACTGTATACTACACTGATACACCTTATACCGCACACTGTATACTACACTGATGCACCTTATACCGCACACTGTATACTACACTGATGCACCTTATACCGCACACTGTATACTACACTGATGCACCTTATACCGCACACTGTATACTACACTGATGCACCTTATACCGCACACTGTATACTACACTGATACACCTTATACCGCACACTGTATACTATACTGATGCACCTTATACCGCACACTGTATACTACACTGATACACCTTATACCGCACACTGTATACTACACTGATGCACCTTATACCGCACACTGTATACTACACTGATGCACCTTATACCGCACACTGTATACTACACTGATACACCTTATACCGCACACTGTATACTACACTGATACACCTTATACCGCACACTGTATACTACACTGATACACCTTATACCGCACACTGTATACTACACTGATACACCTTATACCGCACACTGTATACTACACTGATACACCTTATACCGCACACTGTATACTACACTGATGCACCTTATACCGCACACTGTATACTACACTGATGCACCTTATACCGCACACTGTATACTACACTGATGCACCTTATACCGCACACTGTATACTACACTGATGCACCTTATACCGCACACTGTATACTACACTGATGCACCTTATACCGCACACTGTATACTACACTGATGCACCTTATACCGCACACTGTATACTACACTGATGCACCTTATACCGCACACTGTATACTAACACTGATACACCTTATACCGCACACTGTATACTACACTGATACACCTTATACCGCACACTGTATACTACACTGATACACCTTATACCGCACACTGTATACTACACTGATACACCTTATTATACCGCACACTGTATACTACACTGATACACCTTATTATACCGCACACTGTATACTACACTGATACACCTTATACCGCACACTGTATACTACACCGATACACCTTATACTACACACTGTATACTAACACTGATACACCTTATACCGCACACTGTATACTAACACTGATACACCTTATACCGCACACCGTATACTAACACTGATACACCTTATACCGCACACCGTATACTAACACTGATACACCTTATACCGCACACTGTATACTAAACTGATACACCTTATACCGCACACTGTATACTACACTGATACACCTTATACCGCACACTGTATACTACACTGATACACCTTATACCGCACACTGTATACTAACACTGATACACCTTATACCGCACACTGTATACTAAACTGATACACCTTATACCGCACACTGTATACTACACTGATACACCTTATACTACACACCGTATACTAACACTGATACACCTTATACCGCACACCGTATACTACACTGATACACCTTATACCGCACACTGTATACTAACACTGATACACCTTATACCGCACACTGTATACTACACTGATACACCTTATACCGCACACTGTATACTACACTGATACACCTTATACTGCACACTGTATATTACACTGATACACCTTATACCGCACACTGTATACTAAACTGATACACCTTATACCGCACACTGTATACTAAACTGATACACCTTATACCGCACACTGTATACTACACTGATACACCTTATACCGCACACTGTATACTACACTGATACACCTTATACCGCACACTGTATACTACACTGATACACCTTATACCGCACACTGTATACTAACACTGATACACCTTATACCGCACACTGTATACTAAACTGATACACCTTATACCGCACACTGTATACTACACTGATACACCTTATACTACACACCGTATACTAACACTGATACACCTTATACCGCACACCGTATACTACACTGATACACCTTATACCGCACACTGTATACTAACACTGATACACCTTATACCGCACACTGTATACTACACTGATACACCTTATACCGCACACTGTATACTACACTGATACACCTTATACTGCACACTGTATATTACACTGATACACCTTATACCGCACACTGTATACTAAACTGATACACCTTATACCGCACACTGTATACTAAACTGATACACCTTATACCGCACACTGTATACTACACTGATACACCTTATACCGCACACTGTATACTACACTGATACACCTTATACCGCACACCGTATACTACACTGATACACCTTATACCGCACACCGTATACTACACTGATACACCTTATACCGCACACCGTATACTACACTGATACACCTTATACCGCACACTGTATACTAACACTGATACACCTTATACCGCACACTGTATACTAAACTGATACACCTTATACCGCACACTGTATACTAAACTGATACACCTTATACCGCACACTGTATACTACACTGATACACCTTATACCGCACACTGTATACTACACTGATACACCTTATACCGCACACTGTATACTACACTGATACACCTTATACCGCACACTGTATATTACACTGATACACCTTATACCGCACACTGTATACTACACTGATACACCTTATACCGCACACTGTATATTACACTGATACACCTTATACCGCACACTGTATACTACACTGATACACCTTATACTGCACACTGTATATTACACTGATACTACACACTGTATACCGCACACTGTATATTACACTGATACTACACACTGTATACTACACTGATACTGCACCTTATACATTTGAATGGCAAACAAATTTCCATGGGCCAATTATAATATAGAACTTGTGAAACCTTAGAACAGGAAAATACTTAATGTACTTAATCATTTGTAAATATTTAATGAGTATTTGTGTATCTAATGTTACTATGTGCGGTGCAGTGGCAGGCCTGCACTTTGGTGGGGGGGGGGGGGGGGACTTGGGGGGCACCTTTGATTCTTATGTTATTCATGCATCATAGTCTCTAATTCTTCACTGCCATTCCCCAGCCCATCTCACCTCTGCATGGTGTGAATAATGCAGAATGCTTTGCTTTCCATTTCTTGCCCTGTGTTATTAGGTTAGAGCATCCATGCATGCTGTGAGAGCACAGCGTCCCAGACGGGGCACAGAAACAGTGTTTAGAAAATAGGCATCAAGCAGCAGAATACAATGGAATAAACTACAAAAATCAAAGAAAAAGACAAGCGACCGCATAAAAGGAGCAAAACATGAAGCCAGTAATTAATGGCTATTATCCAATACTAGTACATTAAATACTTTCGTGCGTACGTCTCGAAGTCAGAAAACTGATCAATGTAAACAAATGCAATGTGCTATTTTACCAAAGTAAAGTAAGTGATTTAGCTATTTATCTATTTGATAAAAGGATGTTAGTTCTGATGACGGCGTCCAGTATAAAACAGTGTTTTCACTTACGGCGAATGTGCTTTACACACTGGCCCACAGTTGCAAGATTACCACCCAGAATCAAACACTGACTCAATTGAAACTGAAGTACAGACTCGATGTTTTTAATACTGTACAGTGATAGCAATAGTACACAGTTATCAGCTGTACGTTTGAAGTTTAGCGCAGCACAGAGTCAGAATCCAATGTATTTAACTTGCTGCGTTGCTCCCTGCAGTTCTGCACAAGGACAGCAAACCACTCTGTTAATAATGAATGGCTGAGACGTGGGTAGAATAGAGGGTAGAATAGCAGGCAGAACCAGGACTTTGTGTGTTTCTATCACTGTATAAAATTTGTGCAACACTCCTTTTTTCGTTGGATGCATCGTAGCTCATTCACACTGCCGTTCAGATCAATAAGAGCTCATAATTGATCTGTTTAATCAGAGTAATGATAAAGCGGAACCGGTGTGTGACTAATATTCTTATTCAGTTGTTTTCTTGCTTAAAAATGCAGCTCGCGACACAAGCTGAACAAAAATCTGGGCTTTGTTAGATCACATTCCTGGAAACGCTTTATTTAGAGTAGTCCTTTGTAGAGGAGTAATAAACCCTTAACAGATGATCAGTAACACATCAGCAACATATCAGTGAAGCAGCAGTAGTGAATGATATGTTGTTGATATGTTAACCACTAAACCTTGAGCTAAAACCTAATCCTAACCCTCAACTTGGCCCTAATCCTCACCCTCAACCCAAAACCTAATCTTAACCCTCATACTGTGTGTTTGATATGTTGCAGAGAGTCTGTTTAGTGTTTGTTTCATCTAAAAGAATAAATAGAAACAGAAATAGAAACGTTTTCATATCTGCCCTGTAGGGGTCCTCGTTTGGCTGTATCAGGTGCATTAGTGTTAGGTGGTGGTAGGGGGCACGTTTATAGTGATAGTGCTGCATAAAAAAGTTTTGCCATGTTAGTTCATGTGAATGGACGGTGCACGTAACCTGCAGTGGTCATGCTGCTTTGGCCTGCATGTCATAGAGAGGTAGTTTGAGTGAAACTGCAGCTCCCCAGTGTTTCCCATGAATATTTCATTTTCATATCAAGCATCCAGAAATGTGTGTGGAGACTTCTATATCTGATACCCCGACACAGTCAAGGATGAAAAAAAAACCCTTTGGATTTGTTTGTGCGGTAAAACTCACCATCCAATGAAAACACATACATTAACCAATGACAGCCTACGCTGTGTAAACAGCCTTCGCTGGTCGGGAATTCTCATCTAGTCTTTAGCCACTTAACACCTCACATGGCCAAAGTTTTATTACCCACTTCTCCAACCTAAGAACAGCTCAACCAGATCGCCTGAAAGTCCCTGTAGTTACTGATTAATAAGTGGTAGTATGTAATATGTATGTAATAAGCCTGGGATTTTCAGGGGTTAATGCTATGAACTGATTCTGCGACTGAACAATACAAAGATACCCAGTCGCAGACATTTCTGTGTTTTCTACCATTACTAAATCCAATAATTGCAGAAAATCTGATTTTGTCAGTGATGCGATCAACACATTTATATGCAGTTCAGTCATCGGATGTGGGGAAACTCCAGGTCTACAGGAGTCAGACGGTCATCAGATTTCTGCTTCACAACCAGCCAATAAACTCCCAGAAGAGGACGTGACAAACGGAAAGTAAAATTCAAACTTTTTCCACAAAATATTTAAATCCTAACATGTATATATTTAAATATTCGCATTTAAATCATTTTGTCGAGAATGTATTTAGTTTCAGTGTCGCTCTAAAAGCGTTTCACTGCATCTCGTGGCGACGCTGCTCGCTTATTTCCGGTACCGCCGTCTGTTTCCACATGCGCAGACGGAGGAATCCGAAAGACATCAGAGTTCACAAGAAGAGAAATCTGATTACTGGGCAAAAATCCAGCCTTAAAAGAGCTTCATCGGTTTATTTAATCGGATTTTAGACCTTATGGAGTATGATCTTTACATGACCATTTGAATAATCAGATACCTGTGAAATCCTGTTATGATTGGATAATTAAGTGCATGTAAACACACTGATGAGTTAGGCTGTACGTGGACTTTACACTGTTACGTTGAGATTTACTGGAAATCTCTTTTATTGGATATATTGGTTTTTGTCGGGGGGGTAAAAGCTCTGCATATGATTCCAGGGATACGCTATTACACCAGTGGTAGAGTGGATTGAAAGTACAATACATGGCAGAAAGCACGAGAAAAGACAAGTGAAACACCTGAACTCAGTAATTAGGACGCGTGTCCATGTAGTGCAGTTGAGGCCCCTCAGATGTTGCGGTCTTTGGCCGGGCAAGAACTCTGGCCCAGTCGGTAATTCATACCTAGATCTTGCATTTAGACGAAACCACAATAAAGGATTAAAAAAATAGCTTAGAAACTATATTAATACCCATAATCAACAACTGTTGTTCAACAAGAAAAATGAAAATAATAAAAAGTAACAATGTTGCCAGAACATTTTAACCACAGGTCACTGGCTGGCGTGGTCACTCAGTTAAACCCTCCTACTAACCCTGGTACAAAATGTTAGGCATTTCCGAATTTTGTGCTAAACACTCAAACCTGTTTTTTCAAACTCTGTTCCCTATGAAACAGGAACAGACTAGTATATTCTATGAATTATTAGTATATTATTAATAATCATTATTAATATTAGTTGTACTCACAGGATGTTTAAGATTTTCAGATTTTTTCTTTACCCTAAACTTTGGAACCAAACAGAATCCCTTCATGAATTATTTCCACATGTATTTTTCATTTTTTTTAAAACAATATGACAAATTCCATAAGTGCCCTGATGGAAACATCCTCAGTATATCATGCAGGTATGAAAGTTACCCACCCAATAATGTCCCAATGTCTCTTCACCCACATTTTGTCCAGATAAATGAACGGGCTTTCCTGGCTCAGCTGTCTTCTTATCTTGAGTGGAACAACCTTCTTGACACCAACCGTTCCAGATATAAGTCTGAAAAATCAACAGAACTTTCCTTCTGTTAGTTGTGGAATCTCTCCGCACAGCCGGCAGGAACTCTCCATCCTCAGTCCTCATCCTCCTCGGCTGGCGACTGCCTGACACTGCGAATGACCAGACGCTTAACACAATCGAGCACTGCTCTCGCTCGGTTCTTATCTTATCGCCCCATACACGCTGCTTCTCTTCTACACAACATTCAGAATTCTCCTCTGGTCCAACCCCCTCCCCATATGTTCTCCCAGGAGACTCTGCTGAGATCACTACCCTGGCTCCCAGTCAATCAGAATCAAACACAAAGCTCTGGTTCTGGCATCTCAGACATTCTGTAGGCTTACTCTCTCCAGCTTTCAGGCTCTTGGCGTATCCTTTCCTGAGATCTACACTTCCTCATAAGGCAAAATCTGACTGCTAGTGGAACAAACTTCCCAGAAGTTCATGCTGCTCAATCTCTCTGCTCCGTCCTTCATGGTCTGAAAACTTACCCCTCCAGAGAAAAGACAGGGTGATTCAGAGAGATTCATCTGATTTCAAAGCCCTGTAATTTTTACAACTGTGAGGCGCCGAGGAGCCAATCACAATCCAACTGTAAGAGGAGGTCATAGAGTTCCTGACCAGCTCCTTCAGTCTGAGAGGAGCTGAGACCCCTGAGCAGAACGTTCTGCGTTCTCCACGTCAATCAGAGTGAATCCGTCAGAACTGAGCAGCGGGATTTTCATCAGCAGTGAAGCTCCAGCAGCTCAGAGCGTTCGGTGCTGGTTCCACAGCACTGGATGATCTCCGAAATCCCACTGAAAGAGCCGTGAGAGCAGCGACGCCCGACACGCTCAGTCCAGTCTGGGATGAGTTTGACTGTGGTGTTGATGTCGTCCGTACAGTATTTTCAAATTATGTCATAAACTGAAAATTGGCAAAAACGATACGAGATACGAGGTTTTGTTACAACAACAGCGCCATGAAAAAAGGTTTAGGTTTGTTATTCCTAAAACTCAACACGTTTACCCAAATTTTAACACTTATGTAATTATTTTGTCATTTAAGTAGGAATAAATCAGTTTTTCTAATTGTATTTGGTTTATCATTTGTCATTATGTATTTATTTATTTAAAACATTTACTGTAATGACCTGAAGTCCAATGACATGTTCTGAATACACATCCTCTATCGAGACACACGTAAAGCTGCGCTCTGTAGGCTTTGGGGATTTGGAGACTCTGAAAGATTTACAGTATATAGAAATATATAATGTTAACTTCACTTTTGAGAGCAAAACATTGAGCCGCACCTTCTGTTTGAGCCTGTGTGTGAGGTTAAAATGAAAGAAACACTCCCTCAAAATCTGACGACACCTCAGACTTTAAAACGTGAGCCATGCTTCAGTGACTTCTGTTCCTGATTCAGTAAAACTACTTTTTTCAGTTTCACTTCCTTTACTAACTAAATCTTACATCATTCTGTTTAAACATTCAGCGCATTTATATTTATTTTAATAAATTAATTAATTAAATATATAAGATCAATTGTGCCACAACTGTTGCACAGCCCACATTTTATTTATTTACTTATTTTTATTTTTCCAAAATGTTAAATTTAGCAAATATAAATAATAATAAAATATGCAGATGTGTGTGTAGAGGAGCCAATTTTCACTTACAAGAGCAACAAAACATGTAATTTGACCAGAGGTGCGCATACTTTTGATCACAACTGCATACACCTGCATCATCTCTGCCAGAAAAAAAAGAATAAATAAGTCAAGTCAGCTTTATTGTCAATACTACAGTACAGGACTGCGTTACTCTCAGACCCCGTGGTGTAACAGTAACATTAAATAGACAGTAAACAGGAAAAGTGTGAATTTAAATGGACACTAAATAAACACTAAGTGCAAAACTAAACATTAACTGTAGAAAAATAGGATAATAAAAAATAATATCAATATAAGAGGTCCTGAAATGAACCCTGAAGTGACATGAGGCACAAACAGATTGAGGAATGTATATGTGTCTATAACTTTTCAGGAGAATAAAAAAAACATTTGTAAATAAATAAATAAATAAATACATAAATGAATAAATAAATAAATAAGGGAAAACTCTGACAGCAAAGATGGTTATTTTTTCATACAAAAATTATAATCATACATTTCTACAAAGCAGCTTCACTTTTAGAGAAGAGAAAAGTATTTTATTCTAAGTGTATTTAGATTTAATTATAAGGACTGAAATAAAGGTTTGGTGACAGATAACAGTGTCTTACCTGCTAAGTGGGTAAAACGTGTGTATAAATGGTTAAATGCACAATTAGTTATGGAGTCGAAACTTTTAAAGTGAACAAAATGAACTTTACAAAGTTCTGAACCTTAAATGGCACCTAGTCATGAAATCAATCAGCTATACTGACTGAACTTTATAAGAATCACAGCTCTTTTATATCTAGTACCGCCAAGAACACTTGGTTCCACAGGGCGAGGAAGCTTAAAATACAATTCAGGCTTGTCAGATCAATAGGAGAGGGTGGTTAACCCCGTGTGAGGAGATGAAAAGGGCAACAGACTTCAGATACTTAAATCATCAAACTCATAACTCACTGAACTGACATCATCACTTCTGGTCACACCTCTTTCCCTTGAGGACTCTGCTCATGTCAAGATGTGACACCGGGCTTGAATCCATCATCCATGCGGTTCACTGGCCACTCTTTTCCTGCACATCTTATCCCCTCGAGTGGGCCGAGCGCATCAGTTGTTGGTTATTAATGACTATAATTTTTAAATACTCAGTGTGTGGAACATCTACAGCGTCATGCAAATGTCAGAGGTCCTTCAATTTCCAATCAAGATGGCAAAATGGTAATACTGGTCAATAATACATGTGCATTCATCTGAAGATATTTCTGAGATATGAGATGGAGAAGGACTTGGATATCCTTATCCACTTGGATAAGGACGAAGAAAGTCGTGGTCAAAGGAATATAAGTATAAAATCAACACACACACACACACACACACACACACACACACACACACACACACACACACACACCTTCTAAGCCGCTTATCCTCCTGGGCCATGCCAGCAGTCACTGGGTAAAGGCAGGACACCCCCTGGACAGGTCACCAGTCCAAAGCAGGGGAGTTTAATATTTAATAAAAGTGGAGTTTTATTAAATATTTAAAAGATGCAGAGAAAATGGGACCCTAATCCATGTAAAACCTGGTAGCCCACCAAAACGGTCACTATCACACAAGCAGTACTGAAAGGTTTCAGTTCGAGAGACAGAAGAAGAAGCCCAGACGTCAACGTCAACGTGGGATTTCAGTTGTTTGGTGTGGAGAAGAGTGCGGCTGTAGTGCTTACATGTCAAACCAGTGAAGGTTTGAGTGAAAGTGAACGTGGTTCACGTCACATCAGTCACATCAGCGCTCGAGTTACGAGGAGCCAGAAAGAGTCTAGAAGATTATCCTTTGTGCTCTGGCTCTTCTACACCAAGGCAAACGTGCTGCCTGCTGGAACGTGAAGCTCCTCCAAACTCACCCAGTGGGTTTGCTTCTGCCCTGTGGTCTGTTTTATCTGCATGAAACAGGAGGAAATCAGCTCTTCTCACGCTGATGTTCTCACGGGTGTGTTTGCTGGTACAGTACATAGCATATCGTTAAGTTCTAGTAATGGTCAGTTGTCATGTAAATACAACAAATCTGTCATATATGCTGTTATGGAAATATTCAGTTCTTATTCCGACTCTCATAGTTTATGTCTATTTTCTGCCTAATGTGTAAGTTTAGCTACTATAACACTGCAGTTTTCCTCCGGGATTAAAACAGTTCGTTCATTTTTTCATTATTTCTCTCTATTCGGGATTAACAGTTCTTTCTTTCTTTCTTTGGGATTAACAGTTCTTTCTTTCTTTCTTTGGGATTAACAGTTCTTTCTTTCTTTCTTTGGGATTAACAGTTCTTTCTTTCTTTCTTTCTTTCTTTCTTTGGGATTAACAGTTCTTTCTTTCTGTCTTTCTTTGGGATTATCAGTTCTTTCTTTCTTTCTTTCTTTCTTTCTTTCTTTGGGATTAACAGTTCTTTCTTTCTGTCTTTCTTTGGGATTATCAGTTCTTTCTTTCTTTGGGATTAAGAGTTCTTTCTTTCTTTCTTTCTTTGGGATTAAGAGTTCTTTCTTTCTGTCTTTCTTTGGGATTATCAGTTCTTTCTTTCTTTCTTTGGGATTAACAGTTCTTTCTTTCTGTCTTTCTTTGGGATTATCAGTTCTTTCTTTCTTTCTGTCTTTCTTTGGGATTAACAGTTCTTTCTTTCTGTCTTTCTTTGGGATTATCAGTTCTTTCTTTCTGTCTTTCTTTGGGATTAACAGTTCTTTCTTTCTTTCTTTCTTTGGGATTAACAGTTCTTTCTTTCTTTCTTTGGGATTAACAGTTCTTTCTTTCTTTGGGATTAACAGTTCTTTCTTTCTTTCTTTGGGATTAACAGTTCTTTCTTTCTTTCTTTGGGATTAACAGTTCTTTCTTTATTTTTTTCTTTCTCTTCTTTCTTCTTTCCTCCCATCCATCCAACTTTTAAGACTGAACTTTGGAGCTGTAGGAAAATGTTCCTGCAGATTTCTTTGTAAAACTAAAATCGAGCTATAATAAAAGCAGAGATTCAACCGAGAAACACTAAATACTGACAAATCTGACATATTTAGCTGTTGAGGCTTCAAACTTTTAAACTGTCTGCAAAATGTATCTTCCCTGCTTTTTTCTGACAGTGTAAAATGGTTAACCTGTACTTTCTTGCCATTTTTTCTGGAGATTAAATACATGAGGAGTGGTCTCTGCTGAGATTCTCTCTGTAGCTTTAAGAGGCTCTATTGAGAAAGTATTTTAGTTCGCAGTGCTGAAAGTCACCATGGAGAGGGAAAATGGGCCTAGAAAGCAGCCGCCAAGCGTTTCAGAGCAGGAAATCGGCCACAGCTGCTAGGAACTCCTGACGGTGGCGTAAATCCAGTCATACTTTAGTTTGAATATTGAAATTATGATAAAAGAGTTTTCACACACACATCCACCACACACCATACAGATAATATGAGGATTTAGCTTCATTGGACAGGTAGGTAAATGATATTGGACAGGACTGAATGTTGGTTGTTAATACTAATACCAAAGGACTCCTGCCCACTCCAGTCCAAGTGCACTGATCAGGAGTAACAATCACAAACGTCCACTCACAACTTAGTGCTGTCATAAAGCGTTTTTACTTATTATTATTTCTCCTTTTGAAGTATATAACAATCAGAGCCACTGCCAGCTAAAAGGTGTGAGGTCCAGGGCCTCCACATTAGCTGATATAAGCCTGGTCATTAACAGTGTTAGTGTTTTCTTGACCCCTTGCTTTACTGGGTTTGGCCTCAGTGCTAGGGAACATCTCTGAAGAACACCAGGCTGTTTTCATACCCTGTTTGTTTTGTAATGTCTGCACCACACTTTGGGTTTTTGGGATATTGTATAATTTTTTTTGGCTCAGTTAGTTTTATACTGCAGTGGCTAAGGTGTGCTAAATTATACACATTGGTGTTTATTGGTCAGAAATATTCAGTGGTGGACAGTAACTGAGTAACTGAGTAACTGAGTATCTGAGTAACTGAGTAACTGAGTATCTGAGTAACTGAGTAACTGAGTAACTGAGTAAATGTAATTATTTTCTGTACTTTAGTATTTTTGGTGTATCTGTACTGAAGTTTCTCCGTTCTGGGCGTCTTTCTCCTTTCACTCCACTACATTTCAGAGTCTAATATCCGACTTTTTCCTCCTACATTTTGAGAAATCTGTCGTTCCTTTTGGTTTCTGTGTGTATAAAAACGTAACATGTCAAAACGAAAGAAGCGCAAAGCCAGAGCACCAATCAGGGCCCAGCGGTCACTTTGTTTAGAGCTGGTTTTGACCTGTTGGTCATACCGACCCAGTGCAGCACGCGGTTCAACGTCAGCGCAGCAGCGTAAAACTTTGGGAGAGTCTGTTCAACATAAATGATGAACTAACCTAACTTTGTGTAAATAGAGCTCAATATAGAAATATGTCCACATATGCAGTCGAGACTGACGCGGCTTTTTTCTGAATTTCTACAAACACCAGTTCATTTTATAGTAAATGAGTTTGGGCTGGTTTATGTTTATGAACAGACGCCTACAGATCAACATAGTAAAGGAGCTCATCTGTGATCCTGAGTTTAAAGCCAGTTTTTATTCAACTTAAACTTGGAACTAAGTTGTAAATAAATCTGAAACTGAAACTTTGCTTGTGTGTAAAAAGTGATTTCAGAGCCACTCGGTTCTCCCTGATGGAAACTGTTTACCTTCAGTGTTTTGTGCTTCTGATCATTTTAATAGACGTCAGCGTCACTAATTAATGACGTTCTATTAAAAGACTGGTTTACCAAGAGAGACGCTGGAGGACTTTCACCTGAAATGAGTTCATGAAGCCAGTCAGGTTATAAAAATGATAACAGGACATCAGAGCCAGAATTACTCTTTTAGTACTTTTACTTTATACTTAAGTACATTTGAAGGGAAATACTTTAGTACTTTTACTCCAGTGGAGGTCTAAAGGGAGGAACTTCTACTTTTACTGGAGGAATATTTTACCTTGGGGGTCTCGAATTTAACTCAGGTACATGGTTTGTGGGCTTCGTCCACCTCTGGCAATATTGCAGGGATACGAATCCTCTGTTATTCTCACATTTGTCACCATGAAAATAGAAAAATATGTATAGACATTCAAGTATACACACATTTGTCATCTATGTTTATCACAGTCAAGGTGATAATGATAAACATATATGTCACGCCTGCCTCCGGCTCAGCTGGAACTACCGCCGACCTTGCGGTAACCGCATTCCCAGAACCCTTCGCTCCCTCATGTGACTCATGACTCAACTGAACACATCTATCCCTGCTCTGCTTCTCCTGTTTACACCTGCTCCTTGTTTCAGTGGTTTGTTAGCTCAGTATATAAGCCTGGTTTTTAGTCTAGGACCTTTTGCTGTGCGTATTTTTCATTTTTGACGTTGATTTATGCCTTGGCCTTTTGCTCTGTTATGACCAAACTAATGAGCCAAAACCTGAGACACAGGTTACATGATGCCCAGGGCTGAGGACAAGGTCTGCCCAGGGCTGAGGACAAGGTCTCCACCTCTTTGGGCTTAACTTTGCACATTGATTGGCCACATGACATGCAGGAAGTGATAGTGACTGACACCCCATGCAACCTGTGAAGAAAAGAAATGAGAAAGAGTGAAAATAAGCAGACACGGACACACAACGCTCAATATTTGCTCTTTTTTGATTGGTTTTCCGATTTGAATCGAACCCTTCAGGTTGCTGATGCTTGGCCGAGAAACATTTCGTAACGTGTCGAAATCGAACGCGTCTTCACTGTTATTTTATCGCTCATCTTCGGTTATTAAGCAGTAATGTTAGGACAGGCAGAGTGAGCAGAGAATACGGCGCTGATGAGCTTGTGGTCTGGTGTTTAATTCCCACCAGCCGTGAACTGATCCAGAGCTCACCTGCGGTTTTTCCCAGTCGTTTGGTGTGGACCAGAGTACGGCTGTAGTGTTCACATGCCAAAACAGGCCTGCACCAAACAATGTATGTGTAAAAGTGACCTTAGTTTAGCAAGGAAGCACATCACATCCATCACATCAGTGCTTGAGTTATGAGGAGCCACAAAGAGCTTATTATACCATTTGTGCTCTGGCTCTTCTACACCAAGGCAAACGTGCTGCCTGCTGGAACGTGAAGCTCCTCCAAACTCACCCAGTGGGTTTCTTTCTGCCCTGTGGTCTGTTTTATCTGCATGAAACAGGAGGAAATCAGCTCTTCTCACGCTGATGTTCTCACGGGTGTGTTTGCTGGTACAGTATATAGCATATCGTTAAGTTCTAGTAATGGTCAGTTGTCATGTAAATACAACAAATCTGTCATATATGCTACTCAAGTAATTACTTACAGGACTCCTTTTACTTCTACTTGGGTAACTATAAACTCAAAAAGATGGGTTGGTGAAAACTCTAATTTACACAATGTTCTACTTACTCTACACATAATTGGCCCAAATATCTTCTTATTATTATTTTTTATCCAGAGGTATGAGAGCAATGTTTCTAACCAATACAAAAAGTCAGGAGTTGCCCTTAAATACATCAGCCAAAACCTTCCACCCACCCAGACTGCATCCTGGTCTTCATTCGGAAACACTGCGGCTAAGCAATGAACTGTGAAGTGTAGCTGGATGCTGCCAGCGGTGGTGTATGGATGCTACAGATTACATTAATGGTTTTGGTTGCTCCTGTTTATTCCTGAATTTTCAAACTGAAAATACATGTTTATTTATAGAAACATTACAAATCTGAAGTGTAATCTAATGTGGGGCGTGGATGACGTGTGTGCATGTGAGGGGGCACCTGTCTAAAGTAGCTGCCCACAGCGCTCAGTGAAGTTGGGTTAGTTTTAAATGCTCACATCCACGCTGTGGCATAAACCACCCTGTCTGTATTCTGCACAGCCCTAATGAAGTTTTGGGGCTGTTTAAGGAAAAGGGTGTGTAGTAGAAGCAAAAGCCTCGTAGCTCCAAAGCTAAACCAATGCATACATTATTACAAGTTTTGACCTTAAACTCTCCTATATCACGAAATACATGGTAAAGCATGAGCCGGGTCTAAAGTTAACGTGCAGAGTGCAGCAGTTAAAGGGTGTATAGTGGCAGATCAGTCAGATCAACAGATCTGAAGTCTGGGATCCTGAGTTTGGGAATGCCTGATTTAACACAGGACACTCTCAGGTCACCGAGACAACAAACCCCACTATGGGATTGTTTATCTCTAATGCACAGCATTGATTTCAATCCCAACATGATATCGAATGCATGAAATAGCTACATAATGTTCCCCTCATTTTGCGCAGGAAGCCCTGGGCTATTGTTATATCTGGGGTTGGTTGATGATCACTTATTTGATTGTGAAGATAAGAGCGGCAGAGTGAAAAGCGTGACAATCCCTTTCTTCCCCTATTGCAGTGAAAGCAAGCCTAGATATCTGTAACGTCATCTCTGACTGGCATTAGACCTTTAAAGAATGAAATTTACTGCTAGTCTAACTAACAATTCGCTGAAAACAGAAAACAAAGCCGTCCACTGCAACAGAAAGATGTACATTGTCAGGCAAAGAGCAATCAAGTGAGCAGAGAGCCACAAACTGGCCAAGAGGACTTGTGTTCCTCTTGTGAAGTAGCAAGACAAGAAATTAGAATTCCCACGGGTACCTCAACTCCTTCAGCCTGGGAGACAGCAGGCGCAGGCACTGTTCCTCCTCTGTCTCTAATTGCCTCCTGCTGCTTTGATAAGTGTGTCTGGGAGAAAGACACACAGCTCCTAATGGGAGCCGGTTGCAAAGCTCCCATTTGCCATGCAGAGGCGAATCCCAACGCTGCCATCCTCCTCCTGAGCTGAGGACACTTGCCAGGCCAAAAAAGTAGCAGCGATTTTCTCATGCCATGGCTTTACGGTTGCCTTCTTAACCGAAGCACTGTGAGTAGCAGGCCAGGCTCTGCCTTCTTCAACTGCAGTAAAGAGCTCTTCATGAAGATGTGACTAGGCCTCTTGACCGTTTGACATTGTGAGCTTCCACCGATCCAGATTTCTGGTTCACTCGCTTTTACTTTACTTTTCAAAGTAAATGATCTAAATTGCTATTCAGACACTCTGAACTCCTAAATCAATTAATGTTGCCTCTTCAGGCGGAATCCTCCATAGTCAAACACTGGATCAACAGAAGTAGGCAGCGCTCATTATTTTATGGCAAAAAAGGGACAAAGCAGACTCAAACAAACTTCACTGGCAGTGAAGCTCAAGCAGCGCTAATGATGCAAAAGCAATGGCTGCGAGATATTTCCATCAGTTTTTCTTATTCTGACAGTTTCCAAACATGGGAAGCAAAAAAAGCTCTGATTAGATTCTGAGATTGTCTGCTTTCGGTCAGCAGCTTCTCTGTTGATATTTGGAATCAAAGTAAATAAAGCATATGGTCCAGAAAACAACACTGAATACTCACAACAGTGGCATTTATCCTGCCAGGACAGCACTGGAGTCTGAGATCAACAGCACTTATTTGATAAGTTTGTCTCTTTCTGAGCTCCAGGCATGAACATCCATCAAGAAATCACAGCATTCTGATAGAGACTTTAGCTCCTGAAGCGTGATCCTCTAAACGGCTGTATGCCTCTGCAGGCTTCCTGAGAAAACAAGGCCCATTATTAGGAAAAGATGGAGCATTTTCTCGGACTAAAACTCATTCTGCAGTGATAAAAGTCTTTAGTCTAGGACCAGATGTAATCTCAGTCCAGGACGCCAGAGCCAGAGTTGTAACCCTTTGATTCCTAAACACAGAGTCATGAGATGTGCTCTCCTTATTATCACACACGTGTCAAGCACACCTGCCCCAGTAAAGGCATATCCCGTCCTGAAACTAGCATTCAATATGCTTTTTTAATAATATTTGCAATGTTTTTATGGAGCAATGCATCCCTCAGCCTCTACATCCTGACAGAATTCATAATTTTGTATCTTTCTCATATTCCCAGCATGCATTACGCAAATATGCCATACAACCATTGGGAATCCTCCCTGTGGTGATGAAGAAATGCACTGATGTAATAAAAAAGTAATGAAAATATACCAATAATATAATGTTTGTTGTCCTTCTGCATTTCTCAGTCAGATTCAGTACATCATCAGAAGCTTTTATAGCCTTTAAAATGGAAAATCTCACTCTAGAGAAATTAATAAATAATAAGCCATTAATAAAGAGACTAAAGCAAAAATTCTGCAGTAAAGGCTCGGCTCTGACTCGCACACCAGAGACGCGAGTCTCCTGCCAGAGACTTGAGACTCAACTTGCACTCCAATGACTCGAGACTCAAGTCAAACTCACAGGCCAGAGACTTGAGACTTGACTCAGACTTGCGTGCCAGGGACTCGAGACTTGACTCAGACTTACACAACAGAGATTAGACTCAGACTTCAATGCAAAGGGCTTAATTCTCGATTAGAACTTGTATGTAAGGGACTCAACTTAGACTTGTTTCCCATCAACTTGAAACTTGACTCAGAGTCACACAGCAGAGACTTGAGACTTGACTCAGACTTGCGTGCCAGGGACTCGAGACTTGACACAGACTTGCACAGCAGAGACTTAAGACACAATGTGAACACACAGACCAGAGATTTAAGACTTGACTTAGACTCGCATCCCAGTGACTCCAGACTTGACTCAGACTTGCATGCCATGGAACTCAAGACTCGACTTAGACTCGCATCCCAGTGATTCCAGACTCGACTCAGACTTGCACAGCAGACTGGACTGAGACTTGCTTGCAAGGTTACTCAATGCTTGACTCAACGTTGCACGCCAGAGGCTCAAGACTTCACTTGGACTCGCATTCTAGTGACTCGAGACTAGGCTCAGACAACAACGGCTTTGAGAAATCACACTGTTAATTGAAGAATAGTTGATTAAAAGCTTTTAAAGGCTCAATAAGTGTGTAAAAGGACATGCACAATAGCAGGAGCACCGTGTGGAGAGAAAAACCCATGCGCAAATAAGAAAGATGATCAAATGAAGCGAATTTCAGCAACAAGCCCATGACAATGTGTATCTCTAATATAGTCTGACTAAGCTTATGCATGGCTGGGAGGAAGAAGAAGGTGGAGTGATGTTATGCACCTCCAAAGTGAATACCAAACAGGAAGCTGCCGGTTAAATACCCCCAGAGGTGTCATATTTCACCCGCCGCTGCCTGGTGGAGGGGTGACTGGGAGATGAAACAGCATCATGAGGGACTCAAGCTCTGAGCTCTAGTGACTGTATCAAGGGCAAAGTGCTAATAGAGCTGTTTACCTGCTGCAGATATTCATGGGCTGTGACCCACGGGAGAGATGTGAAGTGCAGGAAGTGCCCCGTTTCCTTCTTGTCTGTATGTTTATGTGCACAGCTCAGCTTGTCTGAGTACCAGCAGTGCTTTTGGCTTGTACAGCCCTACAGCACAGGACGCTACAAACAGGGATGGTTTGCATAACCTTCGGCACAGCATGCGTGTCTTTCAGATAGCGGCGGCCTGTGGGGGTCGGTTGCTGCACTCCGACTTCACATTTGCCTGAACCAGAATGCAAAACATGCCATTAGTCTTAAACAGAAGCTGCTCAGAAAAGAGGTCTGCGGAGTGATGCTATAGACCACCGCTTTTAATTAGTCCTAAAAAAGACTCAGTGGAAAGAAGATCAATTATAAAACCACTCGACTGAGCATTCGCAAAATTCTACGCTTGTAACGAATTTCTACAATAACGTACTGAATTCAAGCCATTATACTTTAAATGTGTTTCTGGGAATTCTGGGAAAGTATCTTTTTTCTTTTCTCCTTGCGTCCAATTACCGCTGCTGTACTAATGTCAGTCTTAGCTAATTAAGTGGAAGTTACTCTCCATAGATATAAATACAAAGACGCCACATTGTCTGTTCTCAATCTGAGTCAATGCCTCTGTGCATCCACCATGTTGGAGCAGTCAAGGTCCACTTGGAAACAAATACACGTGTACTGCGATGTGATGAGCCTTTATTATTAAACTGGTGATAATCATATATATATATATAACTTATAACTCGATCAATTTTCACCAGATTTATTCTGTTTGCGTGTTGCTGGTTATTTAAATCTATGATTTACTTGGTGAGAACATCATGACCACCTCCTCGTTTCTATGCTCTCTGTCCACTTTATCAGCTCCACTATACAGGTACACTTTCTACAGTTCTACAATTACAGACCCCCATGGACCCTCACAGAGCAGGTACTATTTGGGTGGTGGATCATTCTCAGCACTGCAGTAACACTGATGTGGTGGTGGTGTGTTGTGCTGGTAGGAGTGGATCAGACACAGCAGTGCTGCTGGAGGTTTTAAACACTATGTCCACTCACTGTCCACTCTATGAGACACTCCTACCTTGTTGGTCCACCTTGTAGATGTAAAGTCAGAGACGACAGCTCATCTGCTGCTGCACAGTTTGTGTTGGTCATCCTCTAGTCCTTCATCAGTGGTCACAGGACGCTGCCCACAGGACGCTGCCCACAGGACGCTGCCCACAGGACGCTGCCCACAGGACACTGTTAGCTGGATATTTTTGGTTGGTGGGCTATTCTTAGGCCAGCAGAGACACTGAGGTGTTTAAAAACTCCAGCAGCACTGCTGTGTCTGATCCACTCAGACCAGCACAACACACACTCTTATCCAGAGTGGCTTACAAAAGTTCTTTGTTGTCCATTTAAATTGGACAACAGCTAAATTACACAATGCAAATATTATGTCTCAAAATCAAAAGAAAAGACTTCAGCCGCTGAGTTCTCGTGGAACGAAGGCAAGGCCTTCGCTGTATTGTTCATAATGGCAAGATGGTTCCAGGTCAACCACAACGAGAATATTCATCTCCGTGGTGATGAGGTAACCTCCCCACCCCTTTTAAACAGTTCCATACCATTTAAGTCCCCATCACGGCCAAAATTTACATCTTTTTTGGGAACCCTTAAAACCAAACGACCACATGATGTGGTTTTTTTAAACCCACTCTGGTTTGACTCCTACTAGATTGTTCCCTCTTTACAGGGCCCTCTTGCTCAACTCTCCATAGGGCCAACTTCCACAACTCTACCTTAATCAGGGAATGTTTTACAGACACAACACTTCAAGTATTTAACGAAATATATGAACACATGTATACATTTAGTGCAAGTCAGTTACAGAGCAGCCAGAGTGGTCGGGGCTATCCACTTATCTTCAGATTTCAGATACAACTGACGAGCAAAGAGTTTGGGCTGTGTCTGTCTTAATTTAGAGTGTGCTGCTGGAAACAACTCTCTGTGCTGATAAACAGAGGAGGATACGGAATACAGAAATAAGAACATACAGAAATAAAAAACATTTTAAAGTGCAAGATTAGTTTTTGCCATTTGAAAACAGACTCAACTAGAAGTTCCAGCACCTCATTGCGAGGACAGAAAAAGGTCTTGATGCTTGTCTTTTACGGATCTTGAAGGATGGTGGGTAAATAGGGGTCGGATTTTGACCACTGGCACCACGTAGGGAGGGCACAGCTCATTTTTGGCTTTGTAGGCAAGCATCAGGGTTTAAATCTGACGCAGCAGCTACACAACAACAGTGAAGGGGACGCAGCAGAGTAGTGACATTATTGAACTAAAGCGAGATTAAAGACCAGCCTTGATGCTGCATTCTGGTTCAGTTGCAAGTGCCTGATAGCGCTGATGGGAAGACCAGACAGGAATGAGTTACAGTAGCCGAGTCTCAAGACGACACGAGGCTGAACAGCTGGGTGGCCTCCCTAGAGTGAAATGGATGAATCCTCTGGATTAGCCTAGTAATGCTGACTAATTTGCTGCCACCACTAATCTCATTCCTGGTTTGTTCTGAGGACTTTTGTCAGTATTTTTCCTTTGTTTCATGGAGAAAGTAGTACTTAGACTCACTACAAGAGTGTATTAAATACCAGGCCTGCACAAACACATGACTGGGCCTCTCAAACCCTGCCCAAGATACAGCACCCCGCCTCCCTCTGCAGTCTGGCCATTTATACTGTTACCAGTGTAAAGTTCAAAAGTCAGGGTCTGTCATGGGGCGGGGTATTAGCAGGTAACCTGCACATCTATGAAAAAACAACATTGAAAACATTTTGGCACAACATATGCTGCCTTCGAGATATGCATGCATGCATACAGGCTAGAACAACCTGGTTAATGAACAGTTTCTACCCACAGGCTGTCAGGCTTCTGAACAAGCTGTGGAGCTGTGGGTTCTTCCCCAACTACCACTTCACTCGGTCACTTTGTCAGCGTTATTATATCATATTAATGCTATGGACAATAACACTTTAATACTAAGTCACTTTTGTTAACAATGGCACTGAGTCACTTAAGTCACTTTAAAATGTATATATTCTTCACAGACTTTGTGTATATTTAATATATTTCAGTTTTTCAGTGTTTTCTTCTATTTTCACTTTGACTTTGTTTACTGATTATCTGAGCCTCACCAAAAGCATTTCAATGCATGAATGTCTTGACATGCTGTGCAAGTGACAAAAAAACTTGAAACAAGTAGATAAAGAATTTAGTATGGAACAGCTTTTCTCTTTCATTTCCATAAATGTGTGTGTGAATTTTCAGAGAACCCTACAAAAACAAGAGTCAAAGTTGTTCCACTCAGCACTGACGGCTTAAAACAGTTGAAAAAATAGCCAAGCTAGTTTGTGTTTAATGTGAGGCAAAATATTTTCTATAGGGTCTTTTTAAACAATGTGATTTATGGTTTATTAATCCCTGCTAGATCTGTCCTGGTACCTGTAAGTTCTATTACACTGCAATGAAAACATCTGGGAGCAACAACAGCTCAGCCTCATAGTAAACACAGAGCGAGGCTGCTGAATGCTGAAGCAAACAACTTGTAAAACTCACCTATGCTCAGCTGAATCACTCCAGCACAAGACCTGCATCAGAAGCATCATGAAATGGGTTTCCATGGCTGAAGAGCTGCACACGAGGCCTGAGACCTTTACGCAAAGCCGGCTGGAGTGGTGCAAAGCGCCACCATTGGACTCTGGAGCAGCACAGATGTTCTCTGGAGTGATGAATCTCGCCTCACTATTTGGCAGTCTAAAGGACAAATCTGGGTTTGGTAGATGCCAGGAGAACCACTCTTTGTCCACTCCTATCTGAAATGTTGGATGCATTGATAGAAAATTACCAATAATTTATTTGAATAATCTGCCTTCGCCATTGAGACCCCCATCCCACACAGCACACTAAATAGCTTGTCAGACGTAGCAACAGTAACCAAGGTGGCAGGGCATAAAATGTCAGTTAACTGATTTGTTTGATGTCTCAGCTTGAAAAAAGACATCTGGACCAGTTTCCACTTCACTGTTGGCACAGTTGGTGGAGTGTCAGATGCAGCCAGTTTTGATCCACAGCCAACATTGCATGCCAGCAAAACCAGCAGCACAAACATGGATATAAATATGGTAAGATGTCTTTATTATTTGCTTGTATCTTCAGGAGTCTGTCACCCTGCCATCTGCTGGCTTTCTTTACTTAGCTTGGGGGCTAGTATCGTGTTTGCCTGTTGGCTTATCAATCGAGAGAGTTCAGACTTTCACTTTACTTCAACTCCTTTTTTAAACATTCACAGTAAACATGCTTTAACAGGAGTGGCGTCATGACAACACTCAAGATTTAAGACATTGCACAGGGTACAACGAAAATGGGCAGCAATCCTAACAGGGCATAAACAAAAAAAATGATTAAACCAGGAATAAAACACACACACACACACACACACACACACACACACACTCTCACAATCAGTCTGACCGCAGGTCTTTGGACTGTGGGAGGAAACCCACCCAGACCACATTAGAGAACATACAAACCCCTCTCAGACACTGGTCAACCACCCGGGAATCAAACCCAGGTGCTACCAGGATGAGATGGACTGTAAGGATGTTAGCTGTCCTGCTGAGGCAGCCGGACCTGAAGACCTCCTCAAAGGAAGGCACTGAGCAGCCAATGATCATCTGGGCTGTGCTGATGACTCTCTGAAGGGCTCTCCTGCCCAGCTGCTGGTGTACCATGTGGAGGTGCCATATGTAAGCATGCTTTCAATGGAGCAGCTGTAGTAAGACACCAGAAGCTTCTCTTGCAGGTTGTTTTTCCTCAGGATTCTCAGAAAGGAGAGACACTGCTGTGCCTTTTTCACAAATGCCAGAGTGTTGGTGGTCCATTACAGATCTTCAGCAATGTGTGCCCAGGTACCTGAAATCATGTCCTCTTTCCACACAGTCCACGTTGATGAATAATAGGGTAGGTTTCATAGAGTTCTTTAATGTAAGATGTCATGCAATACAGCTCAATATTGAGTTGTTTTATTCTCCCATTTTAAATCTATAACAAGAAGTAACTCAGTTTCACTAAAGCTGCATTAGCAGGTTAAATAACCTTTGCTTTTTTGGACCAATATAGAAGCTGGAAAACGAGCTGCAGCCACACAGCCAGAGCTCTGTATCAGGGAAATATCTGCCAATGTTGCATTGCCTGTATAGATCGGGACTGTGTATCAGTGCTTTTGTGTGCGCTCTGGCATTGTGCACGGCTAATAGAACCATGAGAGAGCGGGCATTTGATCCACCACTTTTCCAAATAATAAGGCGAGTCACACTGTGCACTCTCTCAGAAAACAGATATAATATATACAGCCTATTTTTAAATAACTTTTCGGTGCTATACAGAAGGGTTTTCAAAAATGTTCTATGAAGAACCATATGCAGCTGGTTTTCCACCAAAAAGAAGAATCATTTAGAAGAATCTCTGAAAGAATAATGTATGAGTTAAAGTGCCTTTTTGAGTATTCATAATTCTATATAGAATCATTATCTTTACTAAAGAACACTCAAAGAAGAACACAGAGTCTGTATTGCTGAAAGTTAGTTCAGTGGAGAAATTTATCTTCTATGAGTCACTGAAATTTATCATTGTCAGGTGTTCAACCTCTGCTAGTTCTACAAGCACATCTTCCCCACCACCCCTGGAGGCAACTCATTGCTGGAAAAGCGCTATGTGGTGAACTGGAACATTCACACCCACCAGCATGCAAGAAAAACAGAAGCAGTTATTCTGAAATACTGAAAATGAAATTTTCAGAAACAGAAAAGTTTGTCAAAAGTTTCTTTACATTTTAATACGTGAGTACAGGGTGATTCAAAAAGATTCATCAGATGTCAAAGCAAATATTTTTACAGCTGTGAGGCGCCGAGGAACCAATCACAGTCCAACTGTAAGAGGAGGTCATAGAGTTTCTGACCGGCTCCTTCAGTCTGAGAGGAGCTGAGACCCCTGAGCAGAACGTTCTGCGTTCTCCACGTCGATCAGAGTGAATCCGTCAGAACTGAGGAGCTGGATTTTCATCAGCAGTGAAGCTCCAGCAGCTCAGAGCGTTCGGCGCTGGTTCCACAGCACTGGATGATCTCCGAAATCCCACTGAAAGAGCCGTGAGAGCAGCGACGCCCGACACGCTCAGTCCAGTCTGGGATGAGTTTGACTGTGGCGTTGATGTCGTCCGTCCAGCTGGAGGAGGTTCAGACTGAGACCTTGTAGAACTACATAATAAACTTTATGCTCATTTACACCGTTTACAGCTCACTGCACTGATCTGTGATGATTTACAGGAGAAATCAATCATTTAGAAATCAGACGAATCTTTTTGAATCACCCTGTATTTTTACCTTCTCTCAGGATTTGTGTACTTGTCCATCCCTGGGCAATGACAATCAGTGGTGATGGTGCAATCCGCACAAAAAGGCCAGGTCTCCTCGAATGCAATAAAGAGATCAAACAGAAGCTCTTCAGCTGCACCTTTAAGCCCAAATGAATCGCACCCTGAGCTTCTTTATGCTTTGCTGAGCAACATTCAATAATGGAGCCCATGCAAAGCGAAACGTGTTTCTCTGACACCACAGAGCATTACATATGGCTGAGGCTTGCGTGCCGTCAGTGAGAGGCATTGCCAAAGCACAGCTCATAGTGCGGATCACTGTGCACATGCAGCACAATAAGCAACGGAGCTTTTTTATCAAGCATTCATGGGAAGAATCATAATTACCTTCCATTATTCAGGACTGACTGCTGATGTAAAAGCTACAGGCATTTTCACGGAGTCACTTGCCAGCCGGATACAGGAGAGCAGCCTTAGCTCATCTGAAACGTCAGTAAGAATACAGTGAAAGATATTTAACTGCCTGTAGTGTGTAGTTAAAGGAATTCTTCAGCCTAAAAATGGCGATGCTGATAATGAATGAAAGCCACTGGAGGATCAGTTAACATTATGAAAGCTCCCTGTTAGCCTCAATTCACTGCAATGTTTGGGGGGAAGTATTCGTTTGACTAAACTGCCTGCTATTCTCTCCCTGCTCACGGAAAAGGAGGTCAGTACACTAACACTGCGTTTAAAAAGCGACTAAACACTGTGGAGCCACTTCAGCACAAGCTAATACATAATCGAACAGCACCTAGTTTACTGGTAACGGCATCAGCTAGTCAGAGAACTCATTAGAACTGAGAGCTTGTGCCACTTATTTCTGACCAAACTCCCTTCCGCTTCCCGTCCCTGATGAGAGATGACTTAACAATTATGGCTGTTGAAAACAAAAACATTTTAATTATTCATTACTTCTCACGCATATCCAGAGGTGGAAAATGTTCACTGGACCACATTTAAAGAAGTAAAAGTAAAGATGAAACAGCTTTCCATCTTTGGAACTGAAGCAATTATATTTATAGGCAGAAGCACACACTGATGTTTTACACTGTATAAATATGAACACGAGGTAAACTGGTGTCGGACGCACCTCAAGTCCAGCCGACAGACTGTTCAGACAATAGCAATAGTCATGATGCAGCAGGGTTCACTTACCCAGTCTCCATGGTAACACAGGAGTCTGTCTGTCTGTTCGGAAGGTGTGGTAAAAAACATTTCACTGTCTAGTCGATATTAATATTTACTAGATGATTTATGTGTTTGTGCCCTGCGATGCACTGGCGACCTGTCCAGGGTGTATCCTGCCTTCCGCCCGATGACCCCTGGGATAGGCTCCAGCACCCCCCCGCGACCCTGAGGGAGAAGCGGCTTAGAAAAGGGATGGATGGATTTATGTATTTGTTTAAAAATAAGTTTGTTTATTAGCCAATTGGAGTCTCTGAGGTGCAAATCCAAGTAAAATCTCGAGTCTTTGAGGCGCGTCCGAGTCAAGTCTCAAGTCTCTGAGACGTGGGTCTGAGTTGGGTCTCAAATCTATGGGGTGTGAGTTAATCCTTAAGTCTTTAATGGAGACGTCCAGGATATCGACTGTTCAGCCAATAGAAAGTCATGATGCAGCAGAGTTCACCCACCCAGTTTCCATGGTAACACAGGAGTCTGTCTGTCTGTCTGGAAGGTGTTTGTTTGCTTTCTAGTTTTCTCAGACGTTAGTGGTATCATCTGAATGTCTGGTCTACACTAATATTTATTAGACAATTTATTAGACATGTGTTTGTTTAAAAATAAGTGTGTTTATTAGCCAATGCCAGAGGATTTAATGCCAGACATTTTTTGACATTTTTACTAAGTAGAGCATATGAGCACAATAGTTTATTATATTTTTTACAAACTATTCTTGAGTTACTAGAAGAGTCCAAGTAAAGTCTACAGTCTGGGGTACAAGTCTACATCGAGTCTATGGGGTACAGGCCAGAGGTCTTGAGTTTCCAAGCCGTGTCAAAGTTTATTTAAACAGCACTTTTTACAACAGGTGTTGACACAAAGCAGCTTTACAGAAAAATCCGGGTAGGAGCCCCCATGAGCGTCGCCGATGGTGACAGTGGCAAGGAAAAACTCCCTAAGAGTAAGAGGAAGAAACTGGGGAGAGGAACCGAGACTCAAAAGGGAACCCATCCTCCTCTGGTGCACACCGGACAGCAAACAGTGTTAGAATAAAATATTAACAGCTGTTGCAAAAAGAAATAAATAAATGTTGACTTGACCCTAAGTTAAGTGATACTTTATTAGTCCCACAAACGGGGAAATTCCACCTCTGCATTTAACCCATCAGTGCAGTGAAACACCACATACACACACACACACACACTAGGGGGCAGTGAGCACACTTGCCCGGAGCGGTGGGCAGCCCTATCCACAGCACCTGGGGAGCAGTTGGGGGTTAGGTGTCTTGCTCAAGGACACCTCAGTCATGGACTGTCAGCCCTGGGGACTGAACCGGCGTCCTTCCGGTCACAGGGCCAGTTCCCTAACCTCCAGCCCACGACTGCCTAATAATGTGCATGTTGGGTTCCATCACCAGGACCTCAGCTCTAAGGTTTGATTTCCCAGCAGTGCCTCTACCAGCCACTGCTATATTGGTGCCGCTGGCCCTGATCGCAATTAGAACATGTCAGTTGTAAAGAACATTAAGACAAATCTAGTGTAGAACACTTAAGACTAAGAGACTCTCATCTCTACTCACTCTGCAGTGTTTCTCACTCCTAACTGGACCGGAATGTGTGTGCCCACCCCCCGGGAGAGGAAGGGGCTTCATGGTTCATAAATCTGCAGTGCTGAAATAAGCAGATACTCGGAGAGCCGCTGTCCACGGTGCTGAGATCCTTTGTGAAAATGTGGACAGTTGGTAGAAGCTATATGGCACGTTTCCATCGCTCAAGTTTGTTTTCCTGAAATAAGCACTGAGATGGAAAAACAAGATTGCTCAATCAATCCTCGTGCTAAATGTGCTACGGAAGGCCCAGTTTTCCTCTCTAAACAAACAAACTGACACATGAAATAAATGACCGTTCTTTTGTAAAACAGTTTGGAGCCCCTGTTTCCATTTCCTGGACATAAGGTAATAATTGTGCTGGTGTTATGAGATAAAGCAAATATTCATGTCTGTGTGTTTGCTCTTTCTTGTTTTTCTCTTCATGTAATTGCTCCATTGATGGAGACATGATTCCATTTCTTGCATGAAGTAGGCATGAAATTTCCCATAATGGCATGACTTACGATGACAAATGCTGTTTACTGACTCACTTGCAATGTTTAAAACCAGTTTACAGGGGCAGTTTACATGGAGTACAGAGATAAATGGAACCGTTTCACATGAATTTTAAACATAACAAGCACTACATGGATTTTAATCCGTTGATTTTAAACCAGCCAAGCCCTGCAAAACTTTATCACACAGTTCTATGACTTTTTATCCAGTCGTCTTAATTTTAATGCAGTCAACTAATATGAAACTTTTAGTTTGTCTGATTTTGCCTTTCAGTTTTATTACAGTCATGTGCAGTTTTGGGGGTGAGTGCATCGCATTACCTTGACATCTGCTGCCACTGCAACAAGGCAAAATTTCATTTGAAATGTTTTAATAAGTCAACTGTCTGCAGTAAATGCCGAGTACTTCACTGACAAAACCGTACGTTTTATGCCCGTTACAGATCAGACTTTATTAAAAATGACTAAAACTCAGCTGGATTATGCCACCTAGTGTACTTGCTATCCAAACTGCAGAGTAACCGACTGTTTTAAGTTGTTTTCCGTTTTTTTTGAATGCAGTTACTGTGTTGGGCTTCAGTTCTGTTAATGAGACTGAATGTTTTTCTGTAATGAAAGGCTCGTTATTTAAAGCCACTGAACAGATGCAGCAAATAATGAGACAGATTTTTTTTACGAAAGAAAGACTTAAGACTCGACCTTGTGCCCCAGAGATTTAAGACCCAACTCAGACTTGTACTGTTAGTGACTCAAGATCTGACTCCAATCTGCACTCCCGAGACTCAAAACTTGACTTGGGCCCAATCCCATTTCTTATTTTTACCCCCATCCTTTGTTTTTGAATGTAACCCTCCCCCTTGAAACTGAGTTACAAGGGGTAGTGGTTGAAATCTTCCCCCTATGAAATGGGACGACCCTTCAAGAAGAAGGTGTCATCAGCTTAAACGGACGAGACGAGGTTTCCCGGCCATTTCCAATATGCCGCCTCCAGCTGTGGTGATCCCACTTGTGTGTTACATGACAGGACAGGTGACTCGCATTTAAAATAGCCTGGATAAAATAACCAGGACCTGTTTTCCTGCTGTGTCTCCAGACTACAGCAATAATGGTGCATCACACTGACATTTGCAGTTTATCTGAAGGAGACTGGAAAGCATCGGCGCTCGTGATTCAGTCACAACTTCAGTTTTACGCATCAATCAATCAATCAATCAATCAATCAATCAATCAATCAAACGATTCATAAAAAAGAATAAAAAAGAGCACAAACAAATAAACTACATAACTAGCCGGCCTGCAGTGACCGCAGAGGAGGGGAAAGTTCAGCTCCTCACTGCTTAAATACATTTAGGATATCATTCGCCTTCAAAGAGGGGGCAATTATTTATTATCGCCACCAAGGAGTCTTCGGTGATATGAAGCTGAACGTAGCTTTCTAAGTGCCAGCTTCATGACCAGTTTCCCGTTCCACCTTAAATGGTGAGGCAACCTCACGAACCAGAACGTAATTGCTGCACCGTTTAAGGTGGAACGGGAAAATTCGCCAGGTAGCGACCGAGACATCAGCATAGTACTGACCATTTTTATGCGTGTTATGAAGGAAATGACCATAAAACACTATTACAGTGGTTCTTACAGTACAGCGGCTTTTCACCAGACAAATACTCACATTTATGTGTCTCTTTAGTCACTTGTGCAGCCGTCTGGCCGTTGATTCGCAGGGCATTCTGGGAATTTTCTCATAACCCTCATTTTGTAGTGCAGCCTTTGAAAAATCTCTGTTTGAAGGGCCAAATAGCCCCAATAGCCTTCACCCCACCCCTCCATCTCTACAACGGTCGGGACAACCCTACCCCAGACGTGAATGCGCAAAACGGAGGGGTAGGGCTAAGTGTTGGGGGCAAGGGGTGAAATGGGACTGAGCCTTAGACTTGATATCAGATCTGTATCCTAGAGAAAGAGTAGAGACTTGATTTAGACTTGAACCCCAGAGATTTGAAACTTGACCTGGACTCACATCTCAGAGACTCAGACTCGTACCCTGGAGACTCGACTCAAACCCATACCCCACATACCCTGGAGGCTTGAGAATGGACTCGGATGAAGTGACTGAACATCTCTGGCAATTAGTAAGTGTCAGTGAAAGCAGTGTCTTGTTTTGGTTACTATGAGTGGCAACAGATTCATGAGAAAAGCCTTCTCTTCTGGAAGTCTTACTACGCTTCAGTAAGTTGTAATCAAAGGAAAACTGTGCGGCAAATCTTTGGCAGGGCTTTTTACTGAAAGGAAAACTGCAAAGCATGCAATATTCAGATGTCCTGGCCTAGCTGTAATCATGCCAGTTCATCACTGATCTGTGGTGTGTCGGTCTTTTACCGCACTTCTTTACCTTGCTACAGTAACACCACCCAACTCACTGCTTTGCCCTTTGCCTTAGACAACAACAAACTCCTGCGCGCCTCAACCTGCCTTGGCACCTATTCCTTACCTGGCCTTCTACGATCGATAATTTTTAATAGACTCTGGCTCTGATTGAGTATGGATGTCAGTTGTGCGGAGGCTGAGAGAAAGGCGTATTAATCACTGAAAAGATGTCTTTTTATTATTTCCCTCTTGGCTCCCGACTCTGTGCTGGGCTCCGAGCCCCAGGAGACTGGAAGCTGATTGAGAGGCAGAGCTCGGTTCCAGCTGAGTGACTGCGGCACTGTGGACGAGAGCTTTTCATCAGTTAGAGCGTACGCTGGAGTATACCCCCCTGTGTTTAACACTCTAATCAGCACGACTAAACAGCGGAGTTGTGAACTGCTGGTTAAGCCACTGTAGTTTAGGTGTGGTTTAACTTCTTTAAGCTCGTAGACTTCGAGAGTTGATCATTTATCAATGACAAAAATCTCAAAAAATACAACTGAATTTTTTTCGTGAAACAAAACAACAAGACTATGCAAATGACTTTTCACCAAATATGACTCCAAATAAAACATTCCCCTCTTCTACTTACATTGCATTGAGTGCAAGTTTCGATTCTGCCCTTTTATTAAAGCTGTTCTGCTGTTGTCAAAGCGGAACAAACAGGTCTGAAAATGTAGGGGAGGAATTGCATCCTGGAAATATATCGCGTGTTTTTAAATCACCCAATAAATGCATTAATCCAGTGATTTTCTCTGAACTCAAAATAACAGGACATTTTTCAGGGTCAAGACCTGAAAGCTTGACTGATTTTTCATAGAAGCCTCACTTTTCTTTACATCACAACCTTTTTGCTAAAACTGAAGGCATGAAAAGTCGATGTGTTGCGTGTGTTGTGTTTCTGGGAAACCTGCACTACAGACTAGACTTGCCTGAGTTTACACTGACCTCCCGTTAGTCACTTTATAAGACACGCTGCACCACATTACTCTGCCCCATATGCGTCGGCTTGGCACAGAAAACATGGCACAATTTGTTTGGCAAACTGCGCCTGTGGGTTCCAGGACTGTGGTGCAAAAAATGCTGTGCTGCCAAAATCTTAATGACAAGTGACTGAAGTAAGACTTCAAATTGGAAGCGCTTTTCAATGATGGCATTATTAGATGCGGTGAGGATGAGCAGCGCTCTTCCTGCAGGAGAAGAGGTGAATGTCTGACTTTATATAATGAACCCAGTAGATAAATCTCTTTCACTCAGTCTAGTAAATTAATGCAATGTAAACTTTTTGTTTACACTTTGTTCCACTTTAAATTAGGGATTGCATATATAATAAATTGGATGCTCTTTGCTGTGCTTGACAAACAAATCGGTATGAACTGAATGCCAAGTGTGTATAGGCTTGTAGCTTCTCTGTCCGCCCAGATTAGAGAAACCCGGTAGTTTGATGCTCCCTGTGGATTAACTCTGCCGCTATATAAAGAATTTGAAGAGTGCATGGACAGCACGATTCGTCCGAAAGTCATGGAATAAGTCAAATGTAACGGTATATCATCGTCATGTTTCAGAGTACATTAAATCCATCATTTGCCTGGGGAGAGCAGCACTGCAGGCCTCTATTGCTGCTTTTTTCTTCTAGCTAGGTTCCTGAAAGCAAGCAAACCACCCATAGATAAAGCCTATAGTCATGATATTAACAACCTCTGAAGTTTTTAGAGCTGTGAAAAAGGGACCCTGCTCTTTGAGATGTTGGATATATAGAGGATTTTCATTTTCTCTCAAGCAACGTTAACATAATGTCAAAATTTTATCAGGTATATGTAAATAATGAGGAAGAACAGCACCCTCAATAACCAGCCTACCTCCTCATTAGAAAGTGAAGTCATGACAATGCTGGCAAGGCTGGCAAACTCAAAATGAACTGGTCACAGGGATATTGGTGGGCGGGAATGGGAGGATCTAAAGAATAGAAAAGAACCCCCCCCCCCCCAAAAAAAAAACTAACCAATTACCAGAATCTCATAGGGATGATGCTAGAAGAACATCTTCTGGTGGACACCAGATAGCAAACAGCTTTAGTATAAAATATTATAATGCAAAGCGGGGAAAAACGGGCGGAGCCATGGTTAATTAGATAGTTTGCAGCAGCAGCAGGAGGGTCAGTTCAGCATGAAACTCCATGGTGGTCAAAACGGTGCAGATCAGCCAATCAGCCAATCAGCAGCTCTGGTGACTCTAGCAGCTCTGGTGGCGACTCAGGTAAACGTCGCTCAGGGGCTCAAATAAAGGGAGTAGGTAATAGTGCAACAAAGGTAATACTAGTGAGTAATAGTGCAGCAAAATGCTTGTGCAAATAGGTTTAAGTCTAGTTTTAAAGTATGTTAGCTGTGTATCTACACTCATTGGACAAACACCACTATAGGTACCATGTAGGTACACTTTGTACATTAATGGAAATGGACCACCACTGACCACTTTTGGCCCCTTTTCAGGACAGCAGTGACAATCACACAGTAATGCCATGGAAGTGTGTGGGGCACTGGTACAGGTGTGTTAGGCAGTGGTGGTGTTTCTGTGTTTTCACTCTGCAGGGCTGAGAATAGTCCTCAAACCAAAAATATCCACCCAGGAGTGGTCTTCTACTCAGAAAGTAAGCACTGATGAAGGGCTGGAGAATGACTAATACCAACCGTACATGGACAAATATGAGCTAAAGTCTCTGACTGTGCACTAGACTCACAGGGACAGATGTGATCTCAAAACAAGAGCATCTGCAAACAAGCGATACATTTGGGGCCAGTTGTGACTAAGAACATGCACTGATTAGGCTGGGTGTGACATTTCTGCGCCTTGTGATTGTGATTACTCAAAAGTAAGGGTGTTATGAGTTTGTTACCAGTTCACCCAAAACCCACGTAACATCACATTCGATAAAAACGAGTCGAAAACAGGGAGAGAGACTAGACGCCTTGTTTGACTTATTATTATTATTGCATTTTTCATTATATAACAAGGGTGGGGAAGGTAAGGAGGAGGGGAAAGCAGGATGGTGACATTTTTAGGAACACACAAATAAAAAATGAAGCAAAAGAAAATACAAACAACTACACAACATCACATAATTTAGCTGGAAACTAAAATTCCTGAATGGAGTCATTTAAATTCTCCCAGTTTTCTATTGTTGACTGTTTTGCCTAGTTAAGCTTACCTGCAAGAGATTCCATCCAAACTATATTTTGAAAACTAGATGTCCAGAATTTCTGAGCTGAAAACTGTGGGTTGACCCAAAGTTGCAAGACAGTTTTCTCTGTGGCTGTAAAACCTGCCATCAGCATCCTTCGTTGAACTGAAGAAAACTGAAGAGTCATCGTTTAAGAGACATAAATGTGGTGAGAGTGGATCACTGAGATCAAGTGCTTGAGAGAATGTATCTACTGTAGAGCTCCACACATCTGCTACTTTAGAACATTCCCAGAACATATGCACAAAGGTAGCAGGTGCAGAGGTTTGACTTCTCGTATTGATTGCTGTCCAGGTGTTAAACAAGCATGGACTTGAGAAATTTGAGGCTGGGATTTAGAGGGGCAGACTTCTGTTTGCAGTGCAATGACCTTGAACGTTAAGAGCATATCAGGATCCATCTAATAAGCTTGAGTAAAGAACTAGGACTAAGACAAGGACAAGGTTAGTTTTTTGTATGATTTCAAAGGAAAAGACTTTTTTTTCCCACAAGAACTGCATCAGTATCACAACTCTAAGCTCACCGAGTGACAAAATGTGCAAACCACCCACTGAAACACTTCAACTTCTCTTGACATTTCCCATCCGAGCAGCTTCTACAGGTTGACTTTGAATTGTTAATGATCTGCAACCATAACCCAGAACGACTAAGCCACTTGTTAGCAGCCACGTCCTGCACATTCCACAGTAAACGCAGAATTAAATACAGCGTCGCATCACAACTGCCACCACTATGGCAACAGTTTTTCAAAAGAACATCCAAGATTCCCTTCTGGGAATCTCTCACGGAGAAAGTAAATGAGAGAAACAGTGGGTGGGGACGGTGTGGGGGGCTGCTTTTTGTGTTGCATATCATAAAACATTCATAAGTGGAGGGAGAGACTGTCTTCATTGTAATTCAGTCTACAGACTCATCTACTCCCAGAGTGCTCTCTATTGTCTGGATCACAGAGATGTATGCAGTTGTCTTTGACTGGAATTGCTGATATGTATCTGTAGAACAGTTCAAACGCAGTTTAGTGTTGTAATATATGCTTTTCCATTATTTACTAATGCACAGTTCTGAGGACTTGGCTATTGAGAAACCTGGTTATTACAGGTTTTGCCAGGAATTGATTGAGATTATATAAGCAAGCAGTTGTTCCACTGTCTTTAATTCAGTAGTTCACACTGATTTTGAGGGCAACGACGCACTGAGTTTCCAGTTTATTGGGACAAAGAGTTCATCAGAGTTCTTTTATTTCATACTGACTGAAAGACAGAAAACAACATGAGTCTGTGTTTGAAGTGACAGGTGCAGATTGGCGGTTGTGGAGAGTTTTTCTTGCACGCATTAGAGCCCTTCATACCCTCTGAGGAACATCTGAATGGCTTGATATATCTGAACATGGTTCCTGACCAAGGTCAGACCATAAATGGCTACAGTTTAAGCTCTTAGAGACACCCTGCCCATGAGAAAGTAACATGCCTCCACAGGTTTCTGGGAAAAAAAAAAAAAACTTTACCAACTTCATTTCTTTACTCAGCTACCATCAGGAGGTTGCCAGATGTCTGAGGGAGCATAATTGGCCTTGCTCTCTTTGGGTGGGAATGGCTCTCCTTCCCTCCCATCACTCAGCATGACGCTGGCCATCATGGCCATCTGTTTGCTGACGTTTGTCGTTCACTGAATTGGCCTTTAGTGTTGTCCCTTAAGTGTGTTGAGCTGTGCAGTGATGTGGTGGAATTTCGCGTCTCAGAGGAAGCATGTGGTACCCTAACCCTCCCAGCTTGGTAGCACTGTGTAATAACTTAGCTAAGATAAAACTGGGGCAAATAATAAATAAATAAATAAATAAATAAATGACGCCCTGTGATGGACTGGCAACCTCTCCGGGGTGTATCCTGCCTGTCGCCTAACGACAGCTGGGATAGACTCCAGCTCCCCCCGTGACCCAGGAGGATAAGCGTTTTAGAAAGTGTGTGTGTGGGGGGGGGGGGTTATATGTGCCAGCTATCTCAATGTTCAGGTTCTATGCAGCAGTTTTCATTCATCAATGCTCAAATGATGTAAACATACCCCTAAAAGGTACAACAGTGGTTTTGAGATCCAACTTTATACTTTAAATAACTTTTTCCTAGAAGAAAAAATCATGTTGTGTATTTTCATGACCTACTGTTTTTAAACAGACCAGTACAATAAAAAGCCTGGAGTTAAGACAGGATGTCTGGAATAAACACAACTTAAATATCATTCCAATTCTATGTGGCACAGCTACGTTACTGTACTGAAGACGTACTCTTGAGAGCACTGCTCCAGCGACCGTGACAAGAAGGGAAGCACCCCAGTGACAGTTCAAGACCTTTTTCTTCCAAGAGTGGATAAAAAGTACAAATAGTTCCAACTCTGTTACTTTTATTCTATAAATGAATTTGGCCATTTGGCCGATGTGCAGATGTTCTGATCCTGAGAAGCGTACAGTTTTTACCACGTCACATGTTAGGTTATCCACTACGCTACACCAGCCACTGTGCAATGACGAGAATGATTCGTTATGCTGAATTCAGGCTACTCTGAAGGCGAAAGCCGGTGCCGCGTAATTACTGCAGTCTTTTTTTGTTAATTAAGGTTTATCGTCTTTTGACAACAACACGCAGACAGTGATGCCAGGGGTGGGCATTACCCATCACACACACCCTACAAAGCCTTGACGAAAGCAGCAGCATTGGACTAATTCTGAATTGCTGCAAATTTCGCTGTATGAAATGTGGCTGTGTGTGAGAAGGTCTATAAAAATGCCAAGATGAGTGTGTTTTGCACTGTGTGCATGTTGTGTTGTGTTGTCTGGCTTATTTGTGGCACGACAGTGAAACAAACACCTTGGGAAGAATTCCTACTGGTATATCACACCCACTACTACTGACTTCTGACTAAATACTAGTGTTACAGATTTTGCCATGAACATTTTTACTGCTGCTTGTCATCCCACACCGCTGATGTGTTCAGGTCCATCTATCGGTCCATCTATCATGAATGTAGAATGAACAAGTGCATCAGAAACTGCTTGGTGGTATCCGTATCGTCATCATCGGTTCCGATACTGCGTATAAATGCCAGTTTTTCTGCTGGTACCAAACCAGTATCGGTGCAGCCCTAACGTGTAAAAGTGATCTCAGTTCATGCAAAAGTCATTGCTTAATAAAGGAGTAATGAGCACACAGTTAATTAACAGCTACTGGCTTGAAAAGGCTTAACGAGAGCCTTCCAAAGGCACCATCATTCCCTTCATACTGAAGAGTTTCTGAGAGTTTTTTTCATGGAAATGTCTTTCTCTCTCCTCTTTTCAGCTGAGTGTTTATGGAGCAGGGAGGAGAATGTGATGGCGTTTTTATCAGGCACTGAACGCTTTCGTCCCTGGTCCTGTCAAAGCCCTGCGGCTGCTGTGCTCCCAAACCCCGTGCCTTCTACTGATCTGAGCACAGCGCGAGCATCACCCACAAACCCGACTCCTCTTTTCCGCTGACAGGATGTCGGGGCTGCGTGATCAAACAACTCCGGTTCCAGTGAGTGAAGGGCCGCAGAATCCTACGCAAACAAAAACCGGCGTAAGTTTGCTTCTTCTGTGTTTGCATAGGCATAGAGATAAGGAGGAGACAGATTATAGCATTTGTCCGTGATCCGCTCTTGATCCGAAGGATTTTTGCGAGAGAGTAACCTCCAGCAGCCCGTCCCTCAGAACCTGTTTGTGTGAGATTTATGCGCTGCTGTTCGCTGAGGCTGTGATTTAAATGTACAGTAATGGTGCTGCCGCCAAGCACTCCATCACAGCTGCCCACTTACCCATGCAGTAACCACCCACACGGCTGTGCCTTACGCAGTTGCTCTTCCCCCTGATCATTTCTGCTGTCTTTCACACACTTATACACATATATGGACTCAGGGGTACCATCAGTAATTTTGTACCCCCAGAACATGTCAGGTATGGGCCTCATGCCTCACCTTATTTTCCTATTACAGTATTTTCGCTCAGCTCCATAACTCTAACTCATACTTTCCCCATCCGATCGTCTCTAGGATGCAGCAAGCTGTGAATATGAATACAAGTAACATGACTACATAACATTATAATGGATGCAGTGCCTTTTACACTGTAATATTTCTCAAAAGTGTTGCGTCTTGGCTGTAAATGCAAAGTACTTTCACTGCCAAAGTACTGTAAAATTAAACGGTTCAGTACCTGTTTCTGGGAAAGACGAGTCAAACCCAAATGGCCACCTTTATTTTACAGACATTTGCATTTATTTTAATGATCACAGTTATTACTATGGTAAAAAGTACATGTCAGAATAACTGGTTAAACTATTCGAACCGGAATTACAGTAAAATGCTTTATTTCGAGGAAATTTTTACAGATTTTTACTTTCAGTGCGAAAACTTTCTTTTACTGTTAATTAACAGGTTTTGTCTGGCTTCACTAAAATCTCTTCACAGAGCAGATCACTTTCTACTTCACCTTCAGTTTTACGTTACTTCGACCTTTCAGTGGTCCAGAAAACAAGACAACACAAAACGTGAAGTGTTATACTGAAAAACTTGAATTTGCAGTGGAACATGAGGTTTCGTCTAGACAGCTAGACGTCATTTCCGTGCGAGATCTGCTGTTTAGATACTTGGCATACATTTTCTTTATGTCAACAGATCCAACCCACCTTTACCTCCGAAAAGCTGGAATACTCTCTATTTCTCACTATTTGCAACAAAACCAGCAAAAATAAATTGCAACTACAAATTAATCTGAAAGATGAGCGGCACCTCTTTAATTCAAGCACAAAACCAACAGATAAAAATCAAAACAGCCCAGGACTGTGGGGAAAACATCTGTCATCATCATGAATAATACAGCTGTAATGTGGAAAAACAAAAATGATAATTCCTAGAAATAATGAGTTGGGATACGGAATAAACGGACTACAGAAACAATGCTAAAGATCTTTGCTCGGCGATGGACGTGATATTAAAAGAAACACGTTACCGACTTTCTTTGAAGTTTCTTTGACATGCAGGTGAAGAAGCTCAACACGTTCTCAGTCACTCATTTACCTGTTTCAGGGCTGCGAGATGGAGGCAAACATGAGGCGAGATCATCAGTTTGGCTGATTTATATTCACATGAACGCCCATAAATCTGTGCCAATTTAGCATAAAAGACTGAAATACTCTCCAACCAAGTCATCCATCCTGAATAAGATCCATTCAGTAAATCAGCTAAACTTATTATGAAGACACAAAGATAAAAACTAGAAACTTTCTTCTTTATTTTCACTTCTAAGTCAAGTCAGACTCATCAGTCTCATCAGTCTCATTATCTGATGTAACGTGATAACACATCCGACCATTCTCTCTGCCAGTTTGGGTGCCAGTCAAATCAATCCAAATCGAAAACCTAAGATCTAAAACTTTGAGCTATTTAAAATATAACTATGAACAAAAATCGCTCCAGTTATTCTGGTTTTAATCAGAAATCACCCCAGTAAAATATGGCTGATTAGACGTAACAGTAACAGTCCTGTAACAGTTACAGCGAACTGCAGGTTGGCCAGCAGAGGGCGCTGTGGGGTCCGAGAGCTAATTAGCTGATTAGTTGAATCTCAAGGCAGGTAGAGCAGAGCGATGCACTTCTCAGCAGTCAGGTACACATCTGACACAACCCAAAACGTGTCCTCCTGCTGTTCTTCTGCTCTTGACCTTGTGCCCCCTGGGCCTGATATCATACTGACTAATGTTTCACAGCAATTGTTTCGTTCCTGTGTTGCTCTGGTAAAAGTCCCACAAGCTTGGAACTTCTCCACAATCCCAAGAATTGGCAGACGAACACATCTCATGACTGAAGGCTTTGAGAGAATTATTAAAAAAAAAAAAATCTTTTCAATTCCATCTCCAACAAATCCACAGCCATGTGCCTCTC